>NW_015173165.1:324569-365748 GCF_001447785.1 Gekko japonicus
GGGAAGACTGGAGGCTTGCTCTGAGGTTGCCTGTCACCTGAAAACGGAGACCCCTTTTTCAGAGCTGTGGCTAGCTCTGTGTTTCCAAACCAGGAGTGCCTTCCTTGGCCTGAGTTTTGTGGGTCTCTGGGTCAGGTTAGAAAGTGGGGTGCCCTTGCTATTGGGGCTACCCGAGAGTAAAGGCAGTGCCTCTAGCAACACCTGAGGTTTATCATATTATTCTCTCCCTGGAGGACAAAACCTATAATAAAAGCAGGCCATAAAAGTAACCCAGTTTGGGAATATTTACAATGTATAACCAAATCAGTAATTTTTTGATATAACTGTAAAACTAGATACCTCATAGCCAGTTTGGTGTAGTGGTTAAGTGCGCGAACTCTAACCTGGGAGAACCGGGTTTGATTCCCCACTCCTCCACTTGCACCTGGCTGGATGGCCTTGGGCAAGCCATAACTCTGGCACAGCTGTTCTTGAAAAAGATCAGTTTCTGTCAGAGTTCTCTCAGCCCTGCCTACCGCACAGGGTGTCTGTTGTGGGGAGGGGAAGGGAAAGGAGTTTGTAAGCCGCTCTAAGACTCCTTTGGGTAGTGAAGGGCGGGGTGTAAATCCAATCTCTTCTTCTCTTCTTCTTCATAAAAACAGCTGACTCAAAACTAAAGATTTCAGCTTGTGACAATCTTGGGTTGTCGCAAGCTGAGACCTTTAGCTGGATACGTGGATGCGGACTGGGCTGAAGACAAGACTGACTACAAGTCAACAAGAGGCTACCTATTCTTCTATGGGAACGGCCTGAGCAACTGGACTAGTCAAAAGCTTTAGTTGCCAAATCAACGACTGAGGCTGAATAACATATCTGCTGCAAATGCCTGCAGTGAGCTGGAATAGATCGTCTGTCTGCTAAAGGACTTTGGTGTGGATGAGCCCCTAAACCAATAGCTTTGTTTGAGGATAATCAGGTGTGCATAGCCTTATCCAAAAAGTGAGAACATCAAGGCGAGAAGCAGGCATATGGTTGCCTCATAAAAATGAAACCTTTCTCTGGTTGTCAATATTAAGATCGCACCAGCAAGAATGAGCAGAAAACCATGATTTAAATCTAGTCTTACTGTCTAGTGATTTAAATCCATTAGATTTAAATCAAATCCACCCTAATTTGCAGGGAGATTTTATGCAAATGAACATTCAGAGCTCGACCCCACAAGCAGCATTCCGAAGTGACACTACTTATGTTCATTTACTTCATTTCTACCCAATGGAGGTCCAAAGCAGCTTATGCTGTTCTCCTCTGTTCCATTCTATCCTCAGAACAACCACAGCAGCAACTGCTTATGGGAGCCCAAAATACCCCCCCAAATCATGTTCTGAAGGAAAAGAGAGGAACCTCCCCCCCCCACCCAGAGCAAGGTTTCAGAGGGAGGTTTAGGATTTTATGTGGGGGGGGGAATCAAACTCCGCAAGCACAAGGGCTTGGAGAACCTGGGTGGTATAGTGGTTAGGAGCAGCAGACTCTACTGTGGAGAACTGGGTTTGATTCCCCACTCCTCCTCCACATGAAGCCTGCTGGGTGACTTTGGCCCAGTCACAGTTCTCTCAAAACTCTCTCAGCCCCCACCTACCTCACGAGGTGCCTTTGTGGGAAAAGGAAGGGGAGGTGATTGTAAGCCAGATTGTAAGTGGGGTATAAAAACCTACCCTTCTTCTTCTTCCTCCATGGAAATGCTAATGTGGATCCAAGCCAACGTCAGAAAGGGCTTACCACTATCAACACTGGCACCCTATATAGGGGACAGCCTGGCAAAGAGACACAGATGCATGCACACAAACCAATGCATTCAATTCAGTGGAAGCCAAGTTCAGCTACAGCCAGTGCCACTGAGATACGTAAGTGCAGCACAGTGGTGCAGGGGGTTACTTAGGATGTAAGAGACACATGTTGGATGTAGGCATTTGAACAACAACGACAAATGGGTCATGGCTTAGTGGCAGAGTGTTTGCTTGGCATGCAGAAGGTCCCAATTCCAATCACCAGCACCTCCAGTTAAAAGGATCATGGGTCTCAAGTGATTAGAAGGACCTTCACCTGAGACCCTGGAGAGCTGCTGCCGCCGCCAGTCAAAGTAGTCACTCCTGACCTTGACAGACCAATGGTCTGACATCATTCATGCACTCCATGCAAGCTTTAGAGGTCACAGGTCCTTCGCCAGGCATAGGTATTTGAACCCCAAATTAATAGGGATTGCTGTATAATTCCTCTCCTGCCAGCCTAGCAGTTCGAAAGCAAGAAATTGCAAGGAGATAAATAGGTACCACTTCGGTAGGAAGGTAACAGCGTTCCGTGCGCCTTGGTGTTTAGTCATGCCGGCCACATGACCACGGAAACGTCTCCGGACAGCGCTGGCCGCAACGCTAGAGTTGGACTCAACTGGCTTTTGAGCAAGGGAACCTATATAATTCCAATAAAGGCTTGCAATGCAGCAACAGAGCTTCCTGGTCTAACGGCGCTGTTCTCATTCATCCTGGACCTCTTGTTCAGTGTGACCCAACCCCAAAGCCTTTACAGTCACTAAATTAAAGATTCCAAAGTTGTTATCTTGGGTGGAAACATCCTGCAGTTCCTTCCTCCTGGAGACATGAGCTGTTCTCTCACAACAACTATGCTCTATGTTCAAAACAACCACAGTTCTCTCCCTTGCAGCTATCCCACATATTACACAACTCTCATCCAAAATGTTGGGAAAAGGTGTAAAGATATCAGAACCGATCTACATTGCTGGATCTACTGTCCTAAAATTATAGCTTTCTGGACAGAAATCTTAGGGAAAAGTACAAGCAATTACTGGGCAGACAATCACATTGAACTCAGAATCACTTCTACTGAATATTAGACCTCATAATAAAATACCTTCTTCTACGAAGAAAATGATAGCATTATTGTTGTTTGCTGTTAAAACGGCAATAGCTACTAAATGGAAATCAGAACAGGCACTTAAAAGATGGCATATTAAATTATGGAATTTGTACATCATGGAAAAATAACAGATACGTTAAGACCCTCAGAGACAGAAATAGAATATACTGAATTCCCAGCAATTTGGCTTCCAATTTTAAACTATTTGACCTCTCGAAATGAAACATCAAAAGTATTAAATGACTTGCATTTATGGTAAAGATTTTTAACTTTATAATTAGATATTTAAAAACCCTTTTCTATTTGTCCATTGAGATGGATAGATACTGTATGCAAGTATGGTAAATGCTAATTTGTATTTATGCTTTGTTAAAACTGATAAAACTTAATTGGGGGGGGACGGGACAACCACAATTCTTTGTACTGAACTCTGGTGAGAAATTTCCTCCAACAGAAAGGGTGAGTTCCCCCATCCCTATGTAAACCTCCTACTCCCCCACCCTGTTCTGTTACTGGGGGATTCCCCTGTCCCCCCAGGAGCACATTTTGAGCCGCAGCCACAGTGGGGGCGGGGAGATTTTCTGCAAGATCCACCCCACCATATTATTCATCTTTTTTAAAAAACCACAATCTAAAATAAGAACTTAAATGCTTTAAGACACAGCTATGAAATCAGCATAACCTAAGAGCAGCCCTGCTGGATCAGAAGAAGAAATGTCTGTCCAAGGCAGCATCTTTTTCCCCCATGAGAGTCAGCCAGATGCCCCACCACCACCAAGAGTGTAAAGAGGGCAAAAACGCAATACCTCTCATGCAGACAACTCATCTTGCCTCTGAACAAAGAGCTCCAATTTAACCATCATGACTAATAGCTATTACAAATATCAGTGAGAAAAGTCTGTACATTTTTGCCCTCCCTTTCCTGAGCTTAGAGCAGCATAGCTCGCTTTTTCTCCATTTCAGCCTCACAACAGCCCTGTAAGGTAGGGTTAGGCAGAGGGAGCAGCTGACCCGAGCTCACCCAGAGTGTTTCATGGCAGAACAGGGATCTGAATTTGAATTTTCCAGATTCTGTCCCAACAGTCTGACCTCGACACCACAGTGGCTCGAATTAATTGGTAAACTCTCATAGGTTGCACATATGAGAGCCAATGGTGGTGTAGTGGTTAAGAGTGTTGGATTCGTACCTGGGAGACCCGGGTTCAAATCCCCACTTGGGCCACGGAAGCTCATTGGGTGACCTTGGCCCTGTCACGTGCTCCCGCCTTAGCCTACCTCACAAGTTTGTTGTGAGGATAAAAATGGAGGAGAGGAGAACGATGCCAGCTGCTTTGGGTCCCCATTGGGGAGAAAGGCAGGGTATGAATGAATTACATAAATAAAATTTTATATAAACTGGAAAGTTAGCACCGGGAACAAGAGGGACCCTGTGGTTAGAAGAGCAGTCTGTTCTCTGGAACCTTTCTCTCTGACAGAAGGGGAACTTCCATCAAATGCACTCCACTCCAGTGAGTCCAAATGATCACATTTTATTTCACCCTTCCTCCAAGGAATCTAGGGTGGCACACACTGTCTCACAACCACCTTGTGAGGTAGGTCGGGTTCAGAGATGCTGACTGGCCCAAGGTCATCCAGTAATCCTCAAGACTGGGTAAATCTCTGTAATCCAACACTCTACCCTCCCCCCAACAGCACCCTGCATCCCTCGTACCCTGTGTCACAAAGAGGTCCACCCTCCCCGCCCCTCAGACTTTCCCAGGAATCCCAAATCTTGCCAGGGGTTAATGGTTCTGAATTTCCTCTGATTCCCAAAGAATCCCTCGAGCAAGTAAACAAATCAGAAGCAAGCTCAGGGGCGGGCCCTGACACAGCTACGAACGCCCTGTCCTCACAATGCCTTTTGTAAACTAACAGTTCTATCGACTGCCTAACACAGGGGTTTTCAAACTACAGCCCGTGGGCCACATGCGGCCCGCCGAAAACATTTATCCGGCTCGCCGGCAGGGCCGGCTCGCCTAGGGCGCGCTGGCCCTCAGGGGCGCCAAACTGCAGATATGTGCAGTGTGCATAGGAATTTGTTCATAGGGTTTTTTTAAACTATAGTCCGGCCCTCCAATGGTCTGAGAGACAGTGAACTGGCCCCCTGTAAAAAGTTTGAGGACCCCTGGCCTAACATTTCTGGGTTTCCTGTGGTCCTTAGGCAGGCGCATGTATCTAGCGGTACATTCCTCAGCCATCAGAGACTGGATGCGGTGGAAGAAGCAAACATGGAACCTTTCAATAAACGCCACAAGCCTCTGCTGCTCTCTGTCAGCATGTCTGAGCTCTCTATAACACAGCAAGCTGGTACCTCGTCTAGTCAGGTCATTTCATCCATCTACTCCTACTGAGTAGCTCTGACCTGCATAGCCCAGGTTAGCCCAGTCTCCTCAGATCTCAAAAGCTGAGCAGGATGGGCCCTGGTTAGTAGCTGGGTGGGAGACCACCAAGGAAGGCCGGGGTCGCAATGCAGAGGCAGGCCGTGGCAAACCACCTCTACAGGGTCGCCATAAGTAGGTTGTGACCAGTGTTCCCTCTAAGCTGAGTTAGTGTGAGCTAGCTCACAGTTTTTCAGCCTCTGGCTCACACATTTTTGTCTTAGCTCAGGAAGGACGGCTCCAGAGCAAACTGATTTATGCAGTAGCCAAATTGCTCGCTCACAACTTGAATGCCGGCAGCTCACAAACTAGAATTTTTGCTCACAAGACTCCACAGCTTAGAGGGAGCATTGGTTGTGACCCAACAGCACTTTCCTCCACCACCACCACCACTCCTACCAGCACTGGCTCTTCAGGATCACAACTGGAGACCTTTCCTGGCCCTCCCACCCAAGAACTTTTCTTTAGCCAGGGATTGAACTGTGGGCCTTCTGCATGCAGAGCCGTTATCACTGAACTGTGCCACCACCCATTCCCAAACTTCCAGACAGCTACAACTAAAAGAAGAGAAGAGAGAAGAGATTGGATTTATACCCCGTCCTTCACTACCTGAAGGAGTCTCAGAGTGGCTTACAATCCCTTCCCCTTTCCCACAACAGACACCCTTGTGAGGTAGGTGGGGCTGAGAGAGCACTCTCGAGAACTGCCCTTGAGCGAACAGCTCTGAAAGACTGACCCAAGGTCACACCAGCAGCTGCATGTAAAGGAGAGGGGAATCAAACCCGGTTCTCCCAGATTACAGTCTGCGCTCTTAACCAGTACACCAAACTGGCTCTCCAGTTTGGTGTAGTAACTACAGCAAAGCCCTCTTGAGAACGGCCAGCATCACCACACAGAGAAGAGGTAGAAAGAAACCAACGTTTTAAAGCCTGAACAGCTCAATTCAGAGGCACCCAGTCACTGCCCTCCTGTCAGAGTCCTGCAGCAATCAGTTCTCAGCAACGTTCCTTCAGAAGGATCCAGTTTATTGAGTACAGTAAAGGCAGGTCATCTGTGCATACATTGTGTCAGAACTAATTGCAAGCATGCGAAATGGGGAGCTATACCACATTCAAAGAGGCCACCCTGATGGGCCTGAGCCAATCAGGGAATAAGCTAAAGCCCGCCTAGACTAATGGGCCTGCAAAAGAAGCAGTAAAAAGGTACCAGGGTCAGCAGCCTAAGCTAGCAGATAAGACAGGTGAGAAGAAACGAAAGCTAAGATTCCCCCCAAGCTAGCAGATAAGTCGAGGCGAGAAGAAACGAAAGCTAAGATTCCCCCCTTCCACCTGAAATGGCAGCTGCCTAGCTGACACCTCCCCATTTACAAGGCACTCCCACACCACTCTCTCGTGTCCAGAGTCCATTGAAGACATGAAGCCACCTTATATGGAGTCAGACCCTTGGCCGCTCAAGCTCAGGGCGGTCTACTCTGACGGGGGGGGGGGCAGCAGCTCTCTGAGGTCGCAGGTCAGGATCTTTCACAACACTTGCCAAATGACTGTTTTTTAAAACTGAAGATTCCTGGGACCTAACCTGAGACCTTCTGCATGCAAAGCAAACGCTCTGCCACTGAGAGCCAGGTGCAGTTCCCAGCTTCTTCAGTAAAAAGGATCAGGTAGCAGGTGATGAACATGTGAACACGTGAAACTGCCCTATACTGAAAAAGTCAGTATTGTCTACTCAGACCGGCAGCAGCTCTCCAGGGTCTCTCTCAGGCTGTCTTTCCCATCACCTACTGCCAGATCTTTTAACTGGAGATACCAGGGATTGAACCTGGGACCTTCTGTACGCCAAGCAGATGCTCTGCCAGTGAGCCACAGCCCCTCCCCAAGGCCTCTGCCTGAGCTCCTGGAGAGCTGCTGCCAGTCAGAGTAGGCAATACCACCCTCGAGAGATGGCCTGAGTCAGTATAAGACAGCTTCTTCATGTAATCATTAACTCCATTTTACTTTTAACTTTTATTTTGTTGTTGTTCAGTCGCACAGTCGAGTCCGACTCTTCGCAGCCCCATGGACAAGATCACGCCAGGCCCTCCTGTCTTCCGCCGTCCTCTGAAGTTTGCTCAATTACATGTTCGTTGCATCTACGACACTATCTAACCATCTCATCCTTTGCCGTTAATTTTATAACCCTGTTTTTTCCCAATGATCAGATAGATACAAGGTGGTGGCGCAAAGTCCTATATATATCCCCATTGCCCCTTCATGTGTACAAATGGGTGTTGCAGCCCTTACTTCCTTCCAATTAATGGCACAGAGACACACCCTTCACACTCCTTAATACAGGCTAGGGCAGGAGGGGGAATCAATGCAGCAGAAGCAGGGGCAAGTAATTGTCAGTCCTGAGGATTAGAAAGAAAGAGGCCCTGACTTGGATAGCCCAGGCAAGCCCGATCCCGTCAGATCTCAGAAGCTAAGCAGGGCCAGCCCTGGCTAGTATTTGGATGGGAGGCCTCCAGGGAATACCAGGGTTGTGATGCAGAGGCAAGTGACGGCAAAAGCCACCTCTGAATGTCCCCTGCCTTCAAGCCCCACTGGGGGTCGCCAGAAGTTAGCTTGACCTGATGGCAGGCAGGCAGGATGATCGGAGTGGTAGGTATAGTCTGTGTGGATCGATGAGCACCCAGCAGAGACTCAGCAAAATGTCCAAAGTGGACATGCTCCAGCAGGTTTCCTACATACCACCTCCAAGAACAGAGGCACTCATGTTTATAACCCCTACCCACTTTCTGCCTGAGGCTTTTTGGATTTCCTTTGCAGGCACCAATTTCCTTGGCTGACCTGTTGCAAGTACACATGAAAATGACGATAATAAAAAACACACTTCCTGGGGTTTGTGTACAGACTTGGTGCAGAACTAAAATGAAAAATATGTGTAAATGGTAAAAAAAAAAAAAAAGACCCTGAACCAAAATATGCTCCCCTAAGAATCAAAACTTTCCCACTATGGCAAACAATCGATGCAGCTCTGCCATGTGAAAATGAACATGGGGAAGCTGCAATCAAGCATACCAGGCTGGAAGTGAACTTGGATGGCTCCAGAGTGAGCCTTGTGTGGTAGAACATTTGGGACGGGGGGGGGGATGGAGGGAGGAGAGAAACAGAAAAGGCTAAAAGGAAACCAAGCTGGAAGCATTTCCCAGGAGCCGGGATGGAATGTCCAGTAAAAACTGACTAAACCTCCCAGAAGAAGCACTCGACAATATTGCCGAGTGCGTAAACGAACAGAACATAGGCAGGTCAGTCTAGCTGAGTGGTCCCAAACCTTTCCATGTGTTATGACCAGTGTCCCCCCCAAGATGAATTCGTGTGAGCTGGCTCACAGTTTTTTTAGCCTCCAGCTCACACATTTTTGTCTTCGCTCAGGAAGGAGGGCCCCAGAGCAAACTAATTTATGCAGTAGCCAAGTTATTTGCTCACAACTTTAATGCCAGTCGCTCACAAAGTAGATTTTTTTTCTTGCTCACAAGACTCCACAGCTTAGAAAGAGCACTGGTTGTGACCCCTTTTTGACATCCAACAAAATTGTGGGGGGGAAAAAACCCCAAAACACATGGCAGCAGTGGTACTATCCAGTATCCACTGACTGAGAAAACTCACTTACGAAAACGTACATATGTAAAGTGCCATCAAGTCACAGCCAACTTACGGCAACCCCCACAGGGTTTTCAAGGCAGGAAGCATTCAGAGGCGGTTTTCCATTGCCTGCCTCTGCATAGCAACCCTGGACTTCCTTTGGTGTTCTGCCATCCAAGTACTAACCAGGCCTGAGCTCCTGAGATTAGGTTAGCCTGGGCCGTCCAGGTCAGGGAGACTGAGAAAACACATGACAACAAAAAAGATGAAAATGACAATGCTGAGGGCACATGCGGACCCACAGACCCTTTACAAGAGCTCTGCAGGGCCCCCCACCTCCTGGTTGGGAATCACGACTCTAGGTGATGAGCAGAAGCTGACCCGGCCTAGAAGCTCTGGGTGGAGGAGATGCTCCTGGGCCCTATCACCTTGTCCTGCCCCGGATAGCCCAGGCTAGCCCAATCTCCTCCAATCTCAGAAGCTAAGTAGGGTCGGCCCTGGCTAGTATTTGAATGGGAGACCTCCAAGGAATACCAGGGGCGTGACGTCGAGGCAGGCAATGGCAAGCCATCTCTGAACGTCTCCTGCCTTGAAAAACCTACAGAGTCAGCTTATAAATCATCTGTGACTCAACGGCACCTCCCTCCACCACCTACAACCTTAGAACACTGGTGGTGATGCATTTTGACCCCTAGTTGAATATCAGAACCCATCCGGTCATCGGCCCCTCTAAATTACCAGAAGCCAAACCCCCCCTTTGAAAACTTCAGTGGGACACAGGGGGATCTAGGAAGCTGCCTGGGAGACCCCACTGTTTTCTGGACAGCTCTACAGATAATGATAAGGACACACACAAACACCAACAGCCTATGGAAAAATGAGAGACGGTGTGCTGTAACAGAGTGCTGGACTACAGTCGGGGAGAGCTGGGTTCAAAACTCCACCCAGCCATGAAGCCTGCTGGGAGATCTCAAGTCAGCCACTCTGTCTTTCTCAGCCTAACCGACCTCACAAAGCTATTGGGGAGAACCACGTATGTCACACCCAACACCTGGGAGAAAGGGTAGGATACAAATGAGATACACCGATTAAGAAAGGCTGCACAGGGCTTGAAGACATGAATCTGCCTTATACGGAATCAAGGTCAGTCTTGTCGAAGACTGGCAGCAGCTCTCCAGGGTCTCAGGCTGAGGTCTGTCACATCACCCCCTACCTGAGCCTTTTAGCTGGAGCTGAGCCACGTCCCTTCCACAAGGACCAGATTCTGTGCTGCCCCCCAACGGCTCACCAGTTAAAAGCTTCATCCCCCACTCTGCTCTTTGCTCCTGCAGAGGTGAGAGAGGCAGCAACTAGAGACAGCGCCTTCTCCGTGGTGGCTCCCCATCTTTAGAATACTATGCCGGCCACCTTCCCTACTGACAATTAGGCACCAGGTCAGAACATTCATTATTTGTGCAGACTTTGAATGGAGTTTTTCCCCAGCCCATCCAGGTGGTTTATTTACATCTTCTTATGTACTTTGCGGTGGCTCAAGTGGTTAAGACGCTAGACTGCAGGCTGTGGAAGGTCAGTAGTTCAGCAGTTCGAGACCCGAGTTGCCGCATGATGGAGTGAGCTCCCGTCTCTAGTTCCAGCTCCTGCCAACCTAGCAGTTCGAAAGCAAGAAACTGCAAGTAGATAAATAGGTACCACTTTGGTGGGAAGGTAACAGAGTTCCGTGCGCCTTAGTGTTTAGTCATGCCGGCCACATGACCACGGAAACGTCTTCGGACAGCGCTGGCACTTCGGCTTTGAAACAGAGATGAGCACCGCAACCCTAGAGTCGGACTCGACTGGCTTTCGAGCAAGGGAACCTTTACCTTTACCTATGTACTTTGCAACCTGCTCTACTAGCTAAGAGCCCTACAGCATTCAGCTTACTTATGCATCAGTTCTGTGCCACTGAGCTGCGGGGGCTCTACTGCTCGGTTTCATGGGATTCTTTGGTTTCCGATCTTTGCTGTTTGGTTCGTGCAATGCCTCAAGCAGTTTCTGTGGCACAGAAATCTAACTAAATAAAAGCAACCAACTGCCAGTTGGTGGTGCCCCTAAACACGATTCCCCCCCCCATTTTTACAGGTTTTTAGCTACACACCCCTTTTCTTGCAAATCCAGATGTCAACAAACCGGATCTCTCCAAAACGCCACACCGTTGTTGCTGCGCGCCTTCTGAGCCGCCCAAGATACCCTTGCTTCATCCTGGTCCAAAAGTCCTTCTCGCTACAGAAAAACCAGCGGTGCCACCCACACCAAAAGAGATGCCTCTACCTGGTTTTCTCAGGTGTGAAGCCACGGCAAGCCTGAAGGGTTCTGTCTGCTGCTGAGTCGGGTGGTGTCAGCTTGTTGTTGCCCTGAGAGGCAAGAAGCCAGCTAACCCCATCGCCCCACCAGCCAGCCTCAGCCAGCCTCAAAAGAACCGACACAGCCTCTCTCTCTCTCCCCCTCCTCTCCCACCCGTCCCTAATTAAGGCTGCTAAAAGGCGCACCGAGCAAAGCCGAGGCAGCCGGAGCTACAAGTCTCAGCCAGTGTTCCCTCTAAGCTGAGTTAGTGTGAGCTAGCTCACAGTTTTTTAGCCCCTGGCTCACATATTTTTGCCTCAGCTCAGGAAGGATGGCTCCAGAGCAAACTGATTCATGCAGTTGCCAGATTGCTCGCTCACAACCTTAATGCCAGGAGCTCACAAAGTAGATTGTTTGCTCACAAGACTCCACAGCTTAGAGGGAACATTGGTCCCAGCCCCTCCGCAGACCCAACAGGCTGCCGGGTGCAAGAAACCGGTGCTTTTGGAGCGAAGAGCCGGGAAGGCAGCGTCTTTTGCAGCCTCCCTTGTTCCTTTCCGCTCAGAGGAACAAGCCAGTCCATCCGCGCCCTCCCCTCCCGGAGCAGAATCGGAGGTTCCCTTTCTCGCACACAAACACACACACACACACACACAACCAGGCTGTCGCTGGCAAGAAACTTAAGACCCCGGCTTTGCCGACCGGACTGGGCGAGATTGGGGCCATTCCGGAGAACCCTCCCCAAGAGCCGCATCCCAACTGGGGGGCTCGACGGCGCTGCCCGGGCGGGGGAGGAAACTCACCCTCAGCCAGCCCTCCGGGTCTCGGGAAGGGCTGCCCCCCGCCAGCCGGGCCGCCTGCCGAGAAGCTCACTAATCCCAACTCGGGGGGCTGCAGAAGAATGGGGGGGGGGGGTTTTCCTGCCAGCGGGCTCCCCTCCTCTCCCCGCACCGCCTTCCGAGGCCGCCGCTCGCCGAGCCGAGGGGAGGCTCTGCACAAATGCTCCGCCGCCGCTCTCCGAAGTTCTCCGGGGCTGGTGGAGGCGAAGAGGAGCGTGCGGGGACGCGGCTGCGGGCGGAAGATGGTCCGCCCCTGCCTCGGCCACGCTTGCGCAAAAAGGCGCTGCCAGCCCTGGGTCAGCTGGCGCGGCTGTGCTGGGAAAGCGGCGGGCAAATCGGGGAAGGGGCGTGAGCCGGGAGGAGGAGGGAGGAGGCGGGGAGGGAAGCGCCGCGGGGTCGTCGCTGGCTGGCTGGCGGCTGCTGCCTCCCGGGCCCGGCCTTCTGCTCCGAGCACCGCCTCTCGCCTGGGGGCTCTGCGGGGCGACAGGGACAGGCAGGTCCCGAGAAGGGGCTCCTCCTAACCTTCATAACATCTCACCCCGCCCGCCCCGCCCAAGAGCGCCACTCGTCTGTCTCTCGCTGGAAGGACTCTTTCTCCTTCCCGGGACGGAGAGGGATTCAGACTTCTCCCTGCCGGAAACCTCACGGCGCCGTGAAAGGCTCGAGGAGGCCGTCCGGCGCTTTACGCACGCATCCTCAGCTTATCGCCTCCGCTGCGTTTCAAAGCAAGCTGCTGGTCCTCGTGGAGGTGGTAGCGCGAGAGGGTGTAGACTTTCCAATTTCCGAGGGGGGGGGGCTGGGGCTGGGCCAGAGGCATTGCTTTGCTGGGGAGAAAGGGTGGCTCCCGGGGGAGGCTGAGTACCTTCCTGAAAATTTCGGAGGAGGCTGAAGCCCCGCTGCCCCCACGAAGATTACGCCTATTGGGTTAGAATCTAACGGGGAAATTGGTTGCTGGGTTTTAAAGCGCCGGAAGGGGCTGCGGTGCCCTTTCCCCCTGTTTCCCCCTGGTTTCCACCGCTTCTGACAACCTGTGCCCCGCCAAATCCAAGTTATATGCAAAATCTTTGGGGAAACGGAAATACGTACCACGGAGCAGTGTTCCCTCTAAACTGAGCTAGTGTGAGCTCAGTCACAGTTTTTTAGCCTCCGGATCACAGATTTTTGTCTTAGCTCAGGAAGGAGGGCTCCAGAGCACACTAATTGATGCAGCAGCCAAATCGCTCGCTCACAACGTTAATGCCAGTAGCTCACAAAGTAGAATTTTTGCTCACAAGACTCCACAGCTTAGAGGGAGCCTTGCCACGGAGTGCATTTGTCATCGCTGATGACCTAGTGGGGACATATCCCACTTGGCGTCTCTAGACGTCAAACTGTGCGGAGGATTGGTCGCTCCGGAGCAAGTTCCCTGGCCATATGGTGGAAAGTGCAGCGTTCCCGTAAATCGAGGCCATCCCCTCGCGAGTTTCACTGCCTGTGGCCATTCAGGACCTTGCAACGTAGACTGTGATTCCAAGCAGTTCTGCTGCTCTGCCCAAATTCACTGCCAGAGACTTAACATGCAGCAGAGGCAGTGTTGAATAATGGTTGGTATGTCAGACTGGGGAGAAGAAGAACCTCCCAATATATGGGGACCAATGTTCCCTCTAAGCTGTGGAGTCTTGTGAGCAAAAATTCTTCTTTGTGAGCTACTCGCCTTAAAGTTGTGAGCGAGTGATTTGGTTACTGCATCAATCAGTTTGCTCTGGAGCCCCATCCTTCCTGAGCTAAGACAAAAATGTGTGAGCCGGAGGCTAAAAAACTGTGAGCTAGCTCACACTCACTCAGCTTAGGGGGAACACTGATGGGGACCCCATCCAGGCATGTTCTGGCAAGAGACCATCTTTCCTTTTCTGTTGCCTTTCTCTGTATAGTGACCTTTTTTCTTTGGCACTTACCAACTGTGGGTGACCCTGCACCTGGCTGGATGACCTTGGGCAAGCCATAGTTCTGATAAGAGCTGTTCTTGAAAAAGAGCAGTTTCTGTCAAGAGCTCTCTCAGCCCCACCTACCTCACAGGGTGTCTGTTGTAGGGAAGGGAAAGGAGTTTGTAAGCCGCTCTGAGACTCCTTCGGGTAGTGAAGGGCGGGGTATAAATCCAATCTCTTCTTCTTAGCTCCCAAACTGGGATGAGCTGGGACTAAGCTGGGCTGTTGGGGCTGCTGAGACCCAGGTTCAGATCTCCACTCAGCCACAAAGCTTGCTGGGTGATCTTGGGTTAGCTACTGTCTCCCATCCACTCCAGCCTACTTCACAGGGTTGTTGTGAGGATAAAATGACAGAGGAAAGAAGAATGTACAGCACCTCGAGCTCCTTAGGGCAGAGGTGTCGAACTCATTTGTTACGAGGGCTGGATCTGACATAAATGTCATTTTGTCGGGCCAGGCCATGTGTGCCATAAAATGAATGCCAGGTTCCGGAGATATAAACTGCATAAAGGACAGCAGCTGGCAAGCTTCGAGTTGGTGTATCCTCACTGCAAGGCCCCACGGGCTGGGGGGGGGGATGCAGAGGAAAACCCACATGGGTGGACTGGAGAGGCAGCAGTGCAACACCGGGCAGATGCTCCCATGCTGCTTGACTGCTGCAGAGGAGGTTGTTCCGTCAGGCTGAAGTCACAGTTGGAGTGGCTCCAACCACTCCCCTCCCCAAGAAGTCTCCTCTTCCCCCCCTTGCACCAGTTGCTCGTGGGCCGCATAAAAGCCGTGGATGGGCTGGTTCTGGCCTCCGGGCCTTATGTTTGACACCCCTGCCTTAAAGGAACGGCAGGATCAGGAATAGATGTAACCTTCAGGGAGTTGCTACTTGCTAAACAGATGTCACTTGCACAGCGGGCTAGAAGCTGGGAGAGTCTCTTTCAAATGTGTGTTCTAAGCAAATAGAAGAATGACAGGGGATGGGAAAGACAATAAAAATAATGCGTGAAACCCAAATTAACTGCTGTTCTTCCCACCCCCACCATGCACAAAATTAACAGGAGCCCTGTAACCAGGGGTCATTTCCAGCAGGAGCGCACAGGAGCGGAGCTCCGGCAGTAAAGAGCCCAGGGGGCGGGCACATGCAACAAGCCCCACCCCCTGCTCCCAGCAGCCCTCAGTCGGAGCAAGAAGCAGCCAGGTAAGCTGCAGAGCCCCACCCCCACCCACCCCCAGTCCAAAACAGTCCCGTGGCACCTTTAAGACCAAGTTTTATGCAGGTACAAGCTCTCCCTCCTCTGCAAGGACAAATCTGCACATTCCTCCCCCCCCCCATAGCTAGCAATCCAAAACAGTCCAGTGGAGCCTGAGCGGTGGGTGTTGCCTTCTGACACACTTCCTGTGATGTCAGGAGGTGTGGCACATGCAAATAAGTGATGCTAATGAGTTATGCTAATGAGCTCCTGCACCTCTTTGTCTACAAAATGACCCCTGCCTGTAACAGGGAAAGGGAAATGCTAAGAATGTTGTATGAAGGACAAAGTTTTGAAACTGGGGGCAGATTTAAAGATGCACACTGGTCGTTTGTCTGATTTGCATGTGTGATTAAACTTATCGCAGAGGGCCCACAGCCTGAGTTTTCTACCAGGGACGGTGCTTGTTGATGGAGACTTTTCCCACGCTGGGAAGAAAGACATTAAATTGCACACATGTAAGCTTGCAGAATATACTAGACTTTTAGACATACATCTGGTACATGAAACTGCCTTATACCAAATCAGACGCTTGGTCCATCAAAGTCAGTATTGTCTAGTCAGACTGGCAGCAGCCCTCCAGGGTCTCAGGCTGAGGTCTTTCACATTACCTGATCCTTTTAACTAAAAACACCTGAGATCAAAGCCGGGACCTTCTGCAAGTCAAGCAGATGTTCTCCCACTGAGCCCCAAGAAATCAGCAACAGGAAAACACACGGGAGGTCAAGAAATGTACAACATCTGATGCACCTTTGGAGCAAAGATTGCAGTAGATTCAGTCCCTGTTGAGCAGACGCACGGGATACGTCACTCCAATTGTGCCTCAAAGCCCAGCATCATCTGCGCAGCATTTCCTGATGTAACCCTTGATCTCCTTCTCTAAGCCAGTTTATTCTCCAGATGTCTGGAGTTTTTGCATACAAGTCTAAGCCAAGTCTGAGCTGCTCACTTCCTTTTGGGCAAAAGGAAGCAGCCCTGTTGAATGAATGAATGTGGTGGGGGGGTGGACTTTGAAGTGGCAGCAGGCAAGTAGTCTTTAGCTGTAATTACCAATTGCTGTCTAGCAAGGAGGAAGGGAAAAGGCAATATTCTGGTCCAGACTCCTGTATTTTTTTTAAGGGCATCTGAAAATCATAATGCTGTTCAATAAGATTTAATAATTGCTCTCCAAAGTAATCCCAAATGTCAACATTTATTTATTGCAAAACACTGAAAAGGAAGATTGTGCTTGCTAGCTCACATGACCTTTAGCAGTGAGGGATGCTTTGCAGTTTAGTTCTGTAAACGCAAGTATGAAAGTGCCCACGGTTCAACAGCATGCCTAGATGCAGAGCTCAGACAATTAGGAATGATGCAGGTATATTTAAATGGCTAGGTTTTCATGGCCTCCTTTTGCGACTTCCCAGAAAAAAGCTGGCTAATTAAACAGTAACACAGCATTCGCAAAATAGAACAATGATCATATATCTTGCCATTGAAATGGTGTCACTTCTTTATATTGGAGATCAAAAAGCAATGTGTGACTCCATTTTGCACCATTGTGTATTCTCAATTTTTTTTTTAAAAAAGGTGCTGGATTTGTGCAATGATAGCTAAAGGAGATCTCAGTTTTAGTGCTTAACAAAGTGTAGATCTGGGAGAAGAGATCCTGAGAATGCTAATTGCAAACAAAGCCATAGTCATACAGGGGGACCTGCTGAAGAGGGCCGAAAGCTTAGAAAGGCATTCAGTGTGGCCAGCAGTGCAGTATTATGCCAATTTAAATCCATTTAAATCAATGTGATTAAACTGGAGTCGCTGTGGATGAGATTGAACTGTAAGGATCAGATTCCACCCCTCTTTAAGGGCTGTATACAAATATGATCCTCCTGAGCCCAGAAGAGCTGTTTTGAACGATGGTTATAAATGTTCAGAACAATAAATGCAAAGCTTTTACAAATATGGGGGGGGGGCCTTAAAATCTGTCTGCTTTCATTCAGTGTTGGATAGAATTTGGAATGTTTACAGTTGGCAGCATGAACAGCCGGGAGATTTTGTGTCAACAAGCACACTTATAAACTTCTGCAGAAAAGAGCATGCAATTTGTGATTATGCCAAATAAGTGCAGAGCAATTCGTTTATATTATTAATCCGCGTGAGCCTTTTGCAGAGGGAAGCAAAATGGCGCCTTGTGGTATCTTGAAAGCAAGTCGATGGGCTGAAGCAGAAGCTTCCGTGGGCCTGCTTTTGAATGGCAGCTTTGAGAACCCTACAGGGGAACGTTTTAGTCTTCTTAGGGTTGCCAGGTCCCCCCTGGCCACCGGCAGGAGGTGGGGGGCTTAGAGATGCTAGAACCAGGTTGGGAGACTCCTGGAGATTTGGGGAGTGGATCCTGGGGAGGACGGGGACCTCAATGGGGTACAATGCCATGGAGTCCACACTCCAAAGCAGCCATTTTCTCCAGGGGAACCAATCTCTGAGATGAGATGTGATTCCGGGAGATCCCCAGGCCTCACCTGGAGGCTGGCATCCCTAGCTCTTCCTGGACACTCTGCTGGGAACCTGAAAGTCACTATTCTTCATCAAAGGGAGACTCCAGCAAGAAAGTGCTGAATATATCAATTAGTCTGATTGGATCAACCCAAAGTTAAACATACCTGAGACCAGGGGTCATTTCGTAGAAAAAGAGCTAGGGGAACTCATTAGCATAACTCATTAGTATATGCCACACCCCCTGACATCAGGGGCCCGGTGGTGGACCTGCAAGGCCAGGGGGAGTGCGAGGAAGCCCCGCCAAGGCCCTCCCTGGCCCCAGGCAGGCAGGGGTGGGGAGAGGCGGGGAGGAAGCAACTTACCCTCCCTCTTCTCCTGCCTCCTCCTGGCTGAATGAGGGCTGGAAGCGGGGCGGCCGGAAGCGGGGAGCGGGGCTTCGTCATGTGCCCCGCCCCCTGGACCTCACCCGGGGGAACTGCGTTCCCCTGCGTTCCCCCCCAAAATGACCTCTGCCTGAGACCTTTCTGTGCCACGAAAGGTATTAAATTGCTTATCGAACCTGGGTTAGCTGGTCATTCACAATTACAGCTGTTGTGAATGATTCCTGTGCTTATCTTGGATATCTTGAAGTTATCCACAGAAATGTAGCAGACTAAACTGCATCGGTGTCTCCCCCCCCCCCCGTCCATGTTTTCCTTCACCTACTGTATATCTATATTGCCTAGGGTTGCCAGCTCCTACATGAATACCGATTTGGAGGGTGGAACCTGAGGAGAGTGGGGTCTGGGGAGGGCAGACACTTCATTCGGGTACAGTGCCATCAAATCCACCTTCCAAGGTGGCCGTTTTTCTCCAGACAGCCCGATCTCTGTCACCTGGAGAGCAGTTGTAATCCCAGGAGATCTCCAGCCACCACCTGGAGGCTGGCAACCCTAGTTTATTGTCCACCTTCCAAGGTGGCCATTTTTCTCCAGACAGCCTGATCTCTGTCACCTGGAGAGCAGTTGTAATCCCAGGAGATCTCCAGCCACCACCTGGAGGCTGGCAACCCTAGTTTATTGACACTGACTGAGAATGGACTTCATGGGTCTTATGAAATGGACCCTACCCCAAAAGAGCTCATGCTTTCATCGATCTCTTCCTCTTTTAAGATGCCACAGGATGCTTTTTTTGGTTGCAGTAGTACAGACAAAGGAAGCTGAACACGCGAAGTCGCCTTAAGCCAGTGGTATCCATCCCCCCTCACTCAGCATATATGTCACTCTATCTGAACAGAAAGCATACTGATCTCAGTTAACCTTCATCCATTCTGCAAATAACTTACACCAGTTGCATTTGGGAGGGATTCATTATTTCAAGCAAAATTCCAGCTGTCACCAAGGAAATCAATATTTCCGGGAGCAGAAGTAGTTCACATTATGCAAACTTTGCACCCAAGAGCTTACAAAATGATAAGGCCAGAAACTATGAAGAAAAGCATGAAGAAAAGCATCTAATCATCACTAACCAGCATGGTGTGTAGTGGTTAAAGCAGGGGTGTCGAACTCATTTGTTATGATGGCCAGATCTGACACAAATGAGATCTTGTTGGGCCAGGCCATGTGTGTCATAAAATGTAATGCCAGGTAGCAGAGACACAAACTTTATAAAGGACACAAACACAGGGTTGTTGTTTTTTACTTAAAATAAAAACATGCTTAAAACATTAGCACTCGTGCAATATTTTGTTTATTTAACAGTGTCTGATAACAGACACCGCTTGCCCTGAATTATTGCATCAGAATGTCTGTTCTGTTGCAATCCTGAGTATGCTGTTCAGGTGTGTATCTGTAAACTGCAAAGCTACGATGACGCAGCAGCAGCAGAACTGGAAGAAGAAGCAGAAGATAGCCAGTTCCACTGCAGACCTGATAGAAGCCCTCCGGGGGCCTGATCTGGCCCCCGGGCCACGTGTTTGACACCCCTGGGTTACAGTGTCGGTTCTGGGAGATCAAGTCTGAACCCCTTCCCCTTTGCCATGGAAGCCAGCTGGCTGGCTGACTTTGATTGAGCAAGTCACACACTCTCAGTCTAACCTACTTCACAGGGTTGTTGTGAGGATAAAATGGTGAAGAACAACATTGTAAGCCACTTAGGGTCCCCACTTGGAAGGGGGGGGGACATCTACCTGTGGTAGGGTAAATAAATGGTTTGGATCACATGGAAAACTTTCATTAACCCAAGAGGAAAAATGTCCGCCGATTCTCTCCTCCTGCTGCAGGCAGTGGGAGGTGAGTTAGTCCTGCAGAAATCCTTCCGGTCATTTACCACAGAATCCCAGCCACTGTTCTCCAGTGAAAGCCCATTATTTGCACCAGCCTATTGGCATCTGTGTTCCTGACCTGGATAGCCTAGGCTAGTCCGATCTTGTCAGAACTCGGAAGCTAAGCAGGGTTGGCCCTGGCTAGTATTTGGATGGGAGACCTCCAAGGAATACCAGGGTCATAACATGGAGGCAGGCAATGGCAGAACCACCTCTGAACGTCTCTTGAAAACCTTACGGGGTCTCCATAAGTCAGCACTTTCCACCACCACACTGACAGCTGTAAGACTTTATTTCAGTGCTACACTAGATCTGTTTCCCTTGCAAAAATTCATGGGAATTTAAAGAAGCCAATATGGTTCATCAGCTCGGGTAAAAAACCAAAAACCTTCAGTAGCAAAACAAGCGGATTTCCATGTTATGCCCCAGATGTTCCCCCCCCCCAGAAAGAAAACGGCAAGCAGTAAATGGCTGTACTTAAGGAACATTGCTGACTAACGTGCAGATGACATTCTCCTCACAGGATAAAGCTGAAGAGTCACCAAACAAAACGCAATCCAAATCAAGGGGCCGTTTCCCCCAGGTTATTTAACAGAACAGCCATCCGAAGCTGCCTTACAGTGGTGCAGGCTAGAGCATTGGTCCGTCTGATTCAGTATTGTCTTCTCCGATTAGTGGGACCCTTCTGGGGTCTCAGGAGCTGCGGTGGCTCAATTGGTTAAGACGCTGAACTTCAGGCTGTGGAAGGTCGGTAGTTCAGCAGTTCAAGACCCGAGTTGCCGCATGACGGAGTGAGCTCCCGTCTCTAGTTCCAGCTCCTGACAACCTAGCAGTTCGAAAGCAAGAAATTGCAAGGAGATAAATAGGTACCACTTCGGTGGGAAGGTAACAGCGTTCCGTGCACCTTGGTGTTTAGTCATGCTGGCCACATGACCACGGAAACGTCTTCGGACAGCGCTGGCTCTTCGGCTTTGAAACGGAGATGAGCACTGCAACCCTAGAGTCGGATTCGACTGGCTTTCGAGCAAGGGAACCTTTACCTTTACCTTTTTCTGGGGTCTCAGACAGAGAGGAGTCCTTCTACACACAAACTGAGACCTCATTTGGAGATACCAGGAACTGAACCGGGGACCTTCTGCATGCAAAGCAGGTGCTCTATAGTGACTTGCACCCTGCTCCCACTGAGATGATGAGAAACAGGAACAAAAGCATTGATTTTTTGATGATGATGATGATGATGTACAGGAAGAATTTATCTGATTTTTAAAAGATTATTATTAATATGGAAGAAACTTAGCATTTGGGGTTTTTTTGGTTTTTTTATGAGTACTATTTATGCAAGACCTTCACTTTCCACTTCCTGTGAATGATCATAATTTTCTTATCGAATTAAGCATTCTGCACCATCTGCTTTGCAGAGTAGAAGAAGTTTACAGTCTAAAAGGTTTCTCAGTTTCACCTGTTCTCAGTTTCTTTATAAAATTCTAGCTGCCTATTACAAGAAAAGAAACAAACATTAAATAATTGAAAATATTGGACTGCTTAGCATGTCGGGGTGCAACAAAAAGCAAAGTGTAATTCCTAACTGTGTTGCCTTATGTACACTGGCAAGTTATTTATAAAATATATAAATATAAAAAGTTGCTGGTCATTTCTTCTGAGGAGCTGAAATGTATCCTGTATCCACGATAAGGTGGATAAATTTCTTGCATAAAATTCTGCACTGGGCTAAATCACAGCATGATATCACAGGAAATGGAGTAACAATGGAGTAAGAATTACAGCCTTCCAAGTCCACTTACAAGTCTACTTACAGCTGCACTCCATGTTGTGTAGTTGATTTATGACGGAGGGTGTGGCAATTTCACCCCCCTCCTTATTTTCAATGAAGGATGGGACCCCACATTGCCCAAAGACCAAAGCATGGTTCATA
The DNA here is from genome assembly GCF_001447785.1 of Gekko japonicus. Classification (NCBI taxonomy): domain Eukaryota; kingdom Metazoa; phylum Chordata; class Lepidosauria; order Squamata; family Gekkonidae; genus Gekko; species Gekko japonicus. Next base: position 346,581 of record NW_015173165.1, read on the forward strand.
CATCCATGCACATCATGGGGTGGGGTGGCTTAATGTTTCATGTATTTATTGTTGGAATTTTTATCTCAACAAAAAATAATTATCTCTCAGCACAAGGATGTACAAAAGTCTCAAGGCAGCTTGGAATACATCATAAAGCCACAATAACGGACATCGTTAAACATTAACAAGTAAACTGTATCATCAATAAACAGGGTGTTTCTAAGGCAAGCAGATGTTGTTTCTAGGGTTGCCAAGTGGCACTCACCTTGCCGGCGGGGGACTCCCGTGCGGATCCCGGCGCGTAGAGTTTTCCCTTGTATGGCCGTGGCCCCGCCCCCAGCGTGCCCGGCGTCATAACGTCAGTTCCCTGTGACATGCACGCTGGGGCGGGGTTCCCCCCGGGGCCCGATTCCCCGGCGTCGGGGAATGGTCCTCTGGGGCGGGGGGATTTCCACCCCCGGGGGGACCTGGCAGCCCTAGTTGTTTCCCAAATGCTCACTGAAATTTAAAAAGCATTCACATCCCCCCATCCCAAGTTAAAATGGAGCTAGACTATATGCTTCTATGGGAATTGGGAAAGGATTTTGACAGTGAGGGTACCACCACCCAAAAGGACCTGCACTTTGTCTCCCTCAGTCTGTTCATATGAGGACAACATGGGAAGAGGAGCTTCCTGACTGAATACAAAAACTAACTCCATTAAAAAAATAAAGCTTTTAAAAATGGTATGAGATATTACAAGACATTTAGGCACCGGTCACACGGGCCAGATAACGCGAGGGTGAGGTGTGGCTGTTTGCCCCGGGGCAAAATAAAGCGTGTTAGCCCGATCACATGGTCTCCCGAGTCTTTGCGCTGTGGCAGGAAGCTCACGATCACACGGCGATGCTGGACGTGGCAGAGAAGCTGTGCGGCAAGCATTCCGTGTTTGTGGGCATGCACAGTTCTGCGGAGCAGCACTGCTTCCAGTTTAGTGTTCGTGCGCATCCGCTTAGGAAAACCATCTGGTTTGTGACGGGACTCGGATGGGCGCCGGAAGCCACGGGATACTAGCGCTCCTGCGATCAGACGCCCACTCCTGCCGTGCGTTTTCCAGATACTACTGCACTTTCTGAGGTATTTTTTTGCTGCACATCTTCGGCGGGATGCCACGGGTTGGCTACGGGTGCGCTACGCTTCCCAGATGTTGCGGTGTGATCGCGCGCCGAAAATCCCCCTACCCTTCGTGCCTTTAGCGTGGCAAATCCTCCATGTGAACGGGGCCTTAATCCATTATGGTGATTTCACACATGCAATTTATCACTCCATGATATACTGAACATGCATGTGTGAAACGTAAATTCAGCCTAAAGCCAATCTATTGTAGGAAAAAGGAAGAGATAATTTGGGGGGTTTCAGCAAGGGAAACAGACTCCTATTAAACATCAGCCTTTAGGGATCTGAACCACCTTCAAACTGTGGACAAAGAGACCATGAACTACAGCAGAGAGGATGAGCAGATTAAGAGATTAAGGTCAGTGTTATATTCTAAGGCATGGACTGTGGCCAGATGCCGAATACAAGCTGGAACAAGGCCTCCGCCTCAGAACCTCTTTAAATGCTTGGCCTCTTAAAAGAGGTGGTGCCCTCACCTCTGAGCAGCCACACTCAGTTGTAACCAACAGAGCCGCAGATCAGATGCTGTACTGCTGGGCTACTGGTGAGAGAAGGTACTCCAGCTGGAGTATTGCAGCCCGTAATCCTCATAGTTTAGGGAATCTGCTGACCTCAGAGGGCCAATCCAGTCGCACTGATCAGTATCAGATTCCCAGACCGGCAGCCATCCCTCCAAATGGGTAATCGGCTGCTGAAAGAGGCCAGTAGGTCCCCTCTGTTCGCCCCTGGAATGGCTGCTTTCAGTTTTATCTCCTGTCCAAGCAATGGATTCCCCTCCTCCCTGGCCCAGGCTTGAGTACTTGGCAGTAAGCAGGATACAGACCAAATTGGCTAACATGCGGTGGTTGGTACAGGCCACAGTGTGAATCCAAGCTTGGGGAAATAGGAAAGCACAAGACCTACCCTTTCTGGAAGCACTGCATTTGTTTTCCTGACAGTTTAGCACATGCAATTCAGGCTATGCCAGAAGCATCCAATACAGGGTTGCCAGCTCCAGGTTGGGAAATACCTGGGATTACAATTCATCTCCAAGCAACAGAGATCAGTTAACCTGAAGAAAATGGCTGCTTTTGGCAGATGGACTCTATACCCCACTGAAGTCCCTGCCCTGCCCTGCCCTCCCCCAACCCTGCCCTCCGCAGGCTCTACCTCCAAATCTCCAGGTATTTCACAACTCAGAGCTGGCAACCCTAATAATTAAACACATTTGGGCCCTTCAAAACATGGGCCTTACTGCTTATGTCATCCCATTTACTGCTTAAGTAAAGGTAAAGGTTCCCTTGCTCGAAAGCCAGTCGAATCCGACTCTAGGGTTGCGGTGCTCATCTCCGCTTCAAAGCCGAAGAGCCAGCGCTGTCCGTAGACGTTTCCGTGGTCATGTGGCCGGCATGACTAAACACCGAGGCGCACGGAACGCTGTTCCCTTCCCACCGAAGTGGTACCTATTTATCTCCTTGCAATTTCTTGCTTTCGAACTGTAGGTTGGCAGGAGCTGGAACTAGAGACGGGAGCTCACTCCGTCATGCGGCAACTCGGGTCTCGAACTGCTGAACTACCGACCTTCCACAGCCTGCAGTTCAGTGTCTTAACCACTTGAGCCACCGCAGCTCCATTTACTGTTTACGTAACATGTCAAACTTAATACTTAGGTTTGTTCCCAATTTCTGCTTGTTGCAGATTTCTGTGTGCCTAGTCTACCACAACTGTTTGTTAGATGTTTCATCTTGATCGCACTGACTTTCGCTGTGTGATCCACCTTGAGTCTCAGGGAGAAAGGCAAACCATGGCCCCGGCAAACCGTGGCTGTTTGCCCTGGAGCAAAATAGCACGCGGTTGCGCGATCAGACGGACCCGTCGAGGTCCCGTGGTTAGGGGGGAGGTGCCGATCACAGGACAATCCTGCAGCACGGCAAAGAAGCGGCCTCTCTAGCAAAAGGCTCCGCGGGTTTAACCCCTTCCAGGGCTGCAGAGGAATGCAAACTGTGTCCTCCGTCCGGTCCCCTCCAGGAGGAGCTTCAGCTGGGCCACCCTCCCGCCACGCCCCCCCTGCACCTCCCCCTCTGCCGCCAGGTACAGAGAGTACCTCTTGAGCAGGCCGAGGCAGGAGTGGGGGGAGGTACGGAAAAGAGGAGGGGGCTGTGTTTGTTTGTTCCGTTGGGTGCTTCTGTGCATCCCTGGAGACTTGGGGGGGGGGAACCTTTTAGCGACGGGACATGGGCGGGCGCCAGATGCCACGACCTACCACCGGAAACGCGATCAGGCGCCCGCCCTTGCCCTGCAGTTTCCGGAAAGTAGTACCTCGGAGGTACTAGTTTCTTACCCCGCATCTTCGGCGGGAAGCCTTGGGTTCGCCACGGGAGCTCTACGCTTCCCAGATGTGGCGCTGTGATCGCGCCCGGAAAATCCGCCTATCTTCCGTCTCTGTAGTGTGGCGTGGCTAATGCTCCGTGTGACCGCAGCCCATGAAGAGCATAAATCAATAATGGATATTAAGACTCTCTAGAACTGCCTGCTGGTCCAGTTCATATTGTTTCCCATGCCAACTGTAACCACAGTGAGACCAAAAGCAAGAAGCTGGAATATTGTGTACAGTTCTGGTCACCACACTTCAACAAAGATATTATAGCATTGGGAAAAGGTGCAGAAAAGGGCAACTACGATTATTAAGGTTAAGTGGATGGAACACCTTCCCGATGAAGAAAGGTTAAGAGGTTAGGATTCTTTAGTTTGGAGAAACGATGATTGAGAGGGTGACATGACAGAGGTTTACAAAATTATGCATGGGATAGAGAAGGCAGAGAAAGAAGTACTTTTCTCCCTTCCTCACAATGAAAGAACTTGTGGACACTCAATGGAATTAATGAGCAGTAAGCTCAGAACAGATAAGAGGAAGTACTTCTTCACCCAAAGTGTAATTAATGGAATTCACTGCCACAAGAAGTAGTGGCAGCTACAAGCATAGACAGCAAGAGGGGATTGGGTAGACATATGGAGCAGAGGCCCATGAGTAGCTATTAGCCACAATGTATAGATGGAACGGAGCTGCGGTGGCTCAAGTGGATTAAGACGCTGAACTGCAGGCTGTGGAAGGTCAGTAGGTCAGCAGTTCAAGACCTGGGTGCCGCAAGACAGGGTGAGCTCCTGTCTCTAGTTCCAGCTCCTGCCAACCTAGCAGTTCGAAAGCAAGAAATTGCAAGTAGATCAATAGGAACCACTTCGGTGGGAAGGTAACAGCATTCCGTGCGCCTTGGTGTTTAGTCATGCCGGCCACATGACCACGGAAGCGTCTTCGGACAGCGCTGGCTCTTCGGCTTTGAAACGGAGATGAGCACCGCAACCCTAGAGTCGGATTCGACTGGCTTTCGAGCAAGGGAACCTTTACCTTTACCTTTATAGATGGAACACTGTGTCTGGGGCAGTGATGCTCTGTATTCTTGGTGCTTGGGGGGCAACAGTGGGAGGGCTTCTGGAGTTCTGGCCCTGCTGGCAGACCTCCTGATGGCAACTGTTTTTTTTGGCCACTTTGTAACACAGAGTGTTGGACTGGATAGGCCACTGGCCTGGTCCAACATGGCTTCTCTTATGTTCTTAAGTTTAGTTATCATATATGTTTATACATTTTTTACATGTGCATCTGCAACAATAAGGACTAAAAACTTAATGTTTAAAAAATGTTTTTAAAGCATATATAAAGGTTTCCCTTGCTCGAAAGCTAGTTAAATCCAACTCTAGGGGGTGGTGCTCATCTCTGTTTCCAAGCTGAAGAGCCAGTGCTGTCTGAAGACATCTCCGTGGTCATGTGGCTGGCATGACTAAGCGCCGAGGCACATGGAACACTGTTACCTTCCCACCAAAGTGGTACCTATTTATCAACTTGCAATTCCTTGCTTTCGAACTGCTAGGCTGGCAGGAGCTGGGGCCAGAGACGGGAGCTCACTCCATCACGCAGCACTCGGGTCTCAAACTCCCGAACTACAGACCTTCCGGTCTGCAGCTCAGCATCTTAACCTCTGAGCCACCGCGGCCCCAAGCATACATGGTCTAATGCAAAAGATCCTGAGAAGACTACAAGTTGATTTGGCCCCTTAACACATTTAGGGAGTTAAAACACACTGAACCTCACCAGGAGACATTCTTTGTTTTTAGTACAAATTCATCCTCCAGCGCACGGCTTCTTCTGGGTAAGCCCTACTGTAGATTTATTTGCGCTGGAGAGGAGTTTCTGTTTTTCTGGGAAAGAGATACACATTTAATTATCTGGGCGGACACTCCGATGCATCCTTTGCTTTGCCAGCCTTCATGTCAGAGCTTGCCTTGAACTCCTAAATCGCCCTGTCAGGTAGGCCTGAAGAGCAAGCAAGAAAGGTCAGGCCTGAACTCCTTCGCTACAAGCAGGTGAGAGAGAACGGGAGGCTTGACAGGTAGGAACGGACCTTCCAGCGATGTGAAAGTCAAATGAAACCAGCCTTGGTTAAAGCCTTTTAAAGCTCCTTTCAGCCCTGAAGGCATCGGTTTCTGGGCTAGCTAACAAAACACCAAAGTAGCACAGAAATATTTCTGGTGGAAGAGCTCCGGAGCTGCAAAAGTCCCTAGCTCCAAAGGCCAGAAGAGACAGAGACGCATCTAGATTCGATCCCAGTAGTACCTTAGAGACCAACAAGAGTTTCAGGTTACAGGCATTCAGCAGTCCAAACCCCCTTCTTCAGACACATACCTGAGAAGCCTGGGCAGGGGCAGAGGTCCAGCGGATGCTTCTACCTGGCATCAGTCCCAGGAGAAGCAAGAAAGTTTGGTGCCAGCGGGCATGCTTTGCATAATTTGTTTGGGATTTTTCTTTTTTAGAGAGAGGAAAAAATCGTTACGTAAGGTTCTTGCTTTGCTTAAGCAAGGTCCGGGATTCAGTCTGTGGCATCGCCAGTTATATTTATTATTTGTTCATTAGCTTTATTTACACCCCCGCCTCTCTCCCCTACATGGGCCCAAAGCGGCTTCCATTGTTCTGCACTCCCCCATTTTATCCTCGCAACAACCCTGTAAAGCAGGGTAGACTAAGGCTACGGTCACACACACGAAACAATCCACTTTCAATCCACTTTCAGTGCACTTTCCAACAGGATTTTGCTGTGTGAAATCCAGTTGGAAAGTGCATTGGAAGGGGATTGAAAGTGTAGAGCTTCCATACACACTAAATAATGCCCTTTCAATCCACTTTCAGCACACTTTGCAAGCGGATTTTATTGTGTGAAACGTCAAGGTCCACTTGCAAACGGTCGCCAAAGTGGATCGAAACTGCATTATTTAGCGTGTGTGCGGGAATGTCCTAATAAGAGTGTGACTGGCCCAAGGTCACCCAGCAAGCTTCCATGGCAGAGCAGGGATTTGATCTTGGGTCCTCCAGATCCTACTCCAGCCCTCTAACGCCTACACCATGCTGGCTTTTATAGAAGGGTCTGAAGTGGCAAGGCAGTGTTGGGGGGGAACCCTGCCTGAGACCTCGATGAGCCACTGCCAGTAAGAGAAGATACTTCTGGGTTGGCTGCAGCACTAATGTGACTCACTCCAAGGCAGCTCCTTGGTTTGCATGCATTACGGAGCAGATCAGAAGGCTTACAAGGGAAAGAAAGGCCTGAAGCAAAACGGGAATCAGGAACAGGGTTGAATTGGCCGTGTTACGACAGGGCAGGCCAGGCAGCTGGAGCCAGACACAGCGAGCAGCAAGCGAAGTGATTATGATTCTCATATTGCTAGACTGGCAAGCGTCCTACAAAGACGTGCGTGTAACAAGTCTCACCTTCAGTGCCCTCCCAGTGTTTATAAGCAGCAGACGGATGCAAAACCAGCCACTGCCAGAGATGGTTTTGAAAAGAAAATGGCGATTGCTTGCCAAACGATGTATAATGAACCATCTTGCTCTGACAGTTGTGTAGGCAGGGCAGTCTGTTGCTGTAACAGAAGATTTTAACAGGCATAGACTTTCATATTCAATATGGCATCCATATTAGGATTCCATTTGCCAGGCAAGTTTCTAGCCCTCATGGTCAGAAGCAAAGTTTCTACTCTTACGGTGCAAAAGTCCAAAGCAGGATGAATGAAAGGCCCATATTGGCCTCTTCTGTGAGATCTCCCAAAGTTGCTTTTGTATTGTTGAAAGTGGGTCTTACTTTACTTTGAAGATGGAGGAGAGCCTCTCCCACAATGAACACTGGTAATACTGTTGAATTACAAACGTTGAAAATACCTGCATACCCATTATTCGAAAGAGAGCGAAATAAGAGGATATTTGAAAAGCTGCAAGACGGTGTCAGCAGTTGGAGATCGTGTGAGCAACCTTAGGCTAGTCTACTCAGAATCCAACTCAGGATTTTTTATCCTCACAACAACCTTGTGGAGTAGGTTAGGCTGAGAGCATATGACTGGCCCAAAGTCACCCAAAAATGTCCATGGCAAAGTGGGGGTTTGAACCTCAGTCCTTTTGATTCTAGTCTGACACTAAGGGCAATTCTGCATCTAGCATCTGCTCTACATTTTCTCAACTGGGAGGAAAAAGTGCAGCTCAAAACCACTTCTAAATGCCTCAGGGCAACGCCACTGCAAAGTCACCCCTGAACGGCCATAAAATGGCCATACATCTATGCAGAAGGGACAATAAAATCCGAGGATCAAAGAACTCGAAAATGGCATGGAGTGTGGAAGCTACCGCTCGATAATCAAAGGAAGTGAAAGCAGCATGAAATGCAGATGGGAATTTCTGTTCCAAGGTGGGTTTCGTAAAACAACAGAGGGAAAAGCCAATGCAGAATCAGCCTAAGTCCAACACCACAGTTCTGGGAAAGTGTTCTTAGGATTGCACTGTATGGCTATGGCTGACTAAAAGGCCACCAAGTTATTAGTTCTTCAGGCTGAGTAAAGATGTCTAGGATCAGGCTGATGGACCTGTTCTCCCCCCACCCCTCGTTTCGAGCTCTGCACGTGGCATTGTGCCATCTCAGGTTCTGTTGCTGCCAAAGTGGATTGGTTCTTTTCTAAAAGCTGCAGTCGCCAGTGCTGTTTGACAGGAGAGGAAGTCTGACTGAAGTCACTAGGACTGACTTCTGAGTGAGCACACAGAGGATCAGGTTACACGTATCTTTCCCAATTCTGTCGTAACAGCCCAGCACTGGGGCTGTATGGAGGAAACAGATGTTCAGAAGGCAGCCTCCAAGTTAGGCTTTGTCTGGCTGCCAGCTGGAGTCACAAACTGGGAATTCTAGGAAGAGTTAGAAGGCTGGCCTCATCCCCCATCCAACGTGCTTTGCCCCATTTTATATATAATTTGACTCACTTTTTGTGTGTGTGTGTGTGTATGATTATTTTAGTCAATCCTGCTATTTTAAAAGTCCTTCCTATTTTACTACCTGGAAATCCTGAGGTTTGCACATCTGTTCAATCCATTCAGCATGAAATCCTTTTTTTTCTTTCTAAAAAACCACACCTGCTCCTTAAAGTTTCATATCCTACACACCATCGATGGGAGGCATAGTTCTAACAAGCCTCTGCAGCGGTCTGCTTCAGTATCTCCTCACCTCTTAACCATACTTTTACCTGAATGAGGATCAGGAGCACATTTCACCCTTATAGCAGAATAGGTTTAAAGTGTGAAGAATTAGCTGCTCTCAGAGAACCCCCCTCCCTCCCCATTTCTCCTATGGGAGTCACCATTCCAAACATGCCTTCTGATCTGGAACAGCAACTCAGTCAGAGCTGCAACAGGCATCCTTTTCTGCAGACAAATAATGCATCTCAGCACTGGCATTTCAGAGGCTGGTTAAAGGCAGCAAGGCCAGAGTTGCTGATCACACAGAAAGGCAAGCCTTTTCAAATGAATCCTGGAGCTCACTGGAACCGCTAATGATTTAATGCATCAATTTCTCATGGCACACATTCTGGGAATGACTGGTCTAGATTACGCAGACTCAGCAGTGTTCCTTCCAAATCCCAAGTACCAGATGCTCAGCTCTTGGCTTTTCATCTCTCTTTTTTGCTCTTGCCACAACACATTGTGGTTCTTCTTCCCCTGGCAACAGGCAGTAACCCAAAAAAGAGAGGTCCTTATTAGGAAGGAACAGATGGATACTGATGGGACTCACCTCCACCAGCATCTATAGTTTATAGGCCATGCAGCTGAAATCTAATAAATAAGTGTCTTTGGGGCATAATTCAAGATACAGGTTTCAACATAAAGAGTGAAAACTGGCTTGCTCAGGTGCCTGGTTTGAATGTGGATCCCAGTTTAAATTCTTGCTCATCTAAGCTTGCCTGAGAAGGCAAGTTAGGCTTGCTCTCTGCATATGCAGCAGAAAGAGCTGACAGTACAGGCTGTGCTTCTACAGACTAATGGTGAAGGGGGGTACCTCTTTTGAAGGAGGGGCTGTGGCTCGGTGATAGAGCCTCTGCTTGGCATGCAGAAGGTCGCAGGTTCAATCCCCGGCATCTCCAGTTAAAAGGACCAAGCAATAAGTGATGTGAAAGATCTCTGCCTGAGACCCCGGAGAGCCGCTGTGGTCTGAGTGGACAATGCTGACTTTGATGGACCAATGGTCTGATTCAGTATAAGGCAGCTTCATTTGTGTTCATGTGTGTATATACGAATGCTTCTTGAATTAAACAAAAACAAAACCCTCCATTCATGTAAAAGCCCAGCAGAGCAAAGGCCAGATTTGAAACTACTTTCTCTGATGCGTGTGTTTCTTTACATGGAGTATTTATTTAATCCAATGGGTGGGCAATACAAAACAACATCCCTCCCGCCTGCAGTCTGATGGGTTCAGTCCACTCTTCTTTCTGCTGCCTGCATAGACCAGACTTTCAATCTCTTGCAGTGAATGTTCCATTCTGTCGGACAATCCCAGGTCGATGCTGAAACTTCTCACATTTCTGTTTCGCTTGTCTTTCAACTAATTGCTTATTGATTGATCACACTGAGGTGTGTATAGATGGCTGCCAGCTTCCAGGTGAGGGATGCCAGCCTCCAGGTGAGACCTGGGGATCCCCCTGCAGAAAACGGATGCTTTGGAGGGTGGACTCGATGGCGCTGTATCCCACTGAAGTCCTTGTCCTCCCCAGGCTCCATTCCCAATACCCCAGGAGTTTCCCAACCTGGGTCTCATAACCTTACCCCTCCATCCCGCTCCGGTGGCCTGGTGGCCTGGGGGGACCAAGCAACCCTGTACCAGGTGAAGGCTGGAGACCTCCCAGAATTACAGCTGTTCTCCAGGTGACAGAGATCAGTTCCCCCAGAGAAACAGGCAGCTTTGGAGGGTGCTCTCTATGTCATTATACCTGCTGAAGTCACACAGGGTGTCTGTTGTGGGGAGGGGAAGGGAAAGGCGTTTGTAAGCCGTTCTGAGACTCCTTTGGGTAGTGAAGGGCAGGGTATAAATCCAATCTCTTCTTCTTTTTCTTCTTCTTCTTCTTCTTCTTCTTCTTCTTCTTCTTCTTCTTCTTCGCCAATCCGCAGCTTCTGGAAGACCAACCAGGAGTACACGGAGGCCAAAGCCCCTCCTTTCCAGATGGGGGCTTGCAGGCCTTTAACTGTAACACAAGGGATTCCTGTTGACTTTGGGATGTGATTGCGCCAGCCTTGGGAGGCACATTGTGACTTTTGGGTTATTTTATTTCCATTCTTTGCTGTTGACCAGAACTTCTGTTATGACTGGATAGTTTTGTTCTTCGGAAAGCCAAGGACGTTGCCATGGAATTTCAGATAAGGTTGCCCGGAAGGAAAAGAACACTATACGCTAAGAGGGGAAACTTTTGAACAAGAAGAGAGAGAGGAGAGGCATGGATATGGGCAGGAGAGACAGAGAGATTCAGGCTAATGCTCAAAAGCTGGACTTGCGTGTTCACATTTCTGCAAATAAATCATTTTAAAGATGCCTGCAGCAGACCCCAACTTTTTACATCATTACAAGTGTCTGCAAATGGAACGGTTCTCCTTCTGCTCACGAGGTTCAAGCTCATATGGCCAAGATAACTGGGCTTCTTTGGATCTAGGCCTCTCCTTCTGCTGGACTACATCCTTTCAGAAGGGCCATACGCAAAACCCTGGCACCAGTATTGAGAGGCTTGCTGCTTCTGAACATGTGGCTTCTATTTAGTTGCCGCGTCAAACAGCTCACTGATGGACACGTCCTCCGTGAACTTGTCCAGCCTGCTAAAGGTATGGGGAAGGGACCGGCACTGGACAAAGAAAAAGGGGGAAGGACAAACTGACCACTGGTTCATTTGGATGGGCACAGGGATGATGGGCTCCGTTGTCCCATGCAGAAAATGTATTAATTTCAAATTCTGAACTGACCTTCCTGGAACTGCTCGAGACAGGGCTGCTTATCTCATTGCAGAGCTTACATATCCACAAATGTCAAATAAAACAAACAGAAACACTTCAAAACATCCAATTGAAAAAAATCATCTACCTAAATAAGCCAGTTACGAAAGAAAGAAAGAAAGAAAGAAAGAAAGAAAGAAAGAAAGAAAGAAAGAAAGAAAGAAAGAAAGAAAGAAAGAAAGAAAGAGAGTGGGATCATCAGTTCCTTTATAGGGTCTTCTTGAATACAGCCTGAAGTAAAAGAGCAATCATGTGGTAACTTTTTAAAGGCTAACTATGGCCCCGGACCGGGGGCGCAGCAAACGGGCGCGATCCCACCGCAACATCTGGGAAGCGTTGCGCACCCGTCCCTGATCCGGCCCTTCCGCCCAAAATGCCGCAGCAAAAATAAACCACCTACTGAGGTGGTTCTTCCGGCAAGGCCGCATCAAGGCCGGCCGTGGGATCGCCGGCGCATCCTTCCACCGGCGCATCCCCGGCTCCTGGCCGAACTGCGCATGCTCACACATGCACAGTTCGGCAGCCTCCCCTTCCCGACCTGGCTTCCTCCCTGGCATCTGATCGTGCCGGCGAGCAATGGCGCCACGGCTCAGGGGATCCTTGGGATCCCGCCGCGGCGTCTCTATTTTGGTGCGGCTCTGATTAGCCGCACTTCGCCCGTTTTTTATTCTGCCGTGTGGCAGGCACCTGTGTTTAGTCCTATTTAGGGAGGGTTTTTTGCCAGCAAGCCACAGCCGATTTACGGCAACCCCATGGGGTTTTCAAGGCAGGAGATATTCAGAGCTGGTTTGCCATTGCATCACAACTCTGGACTTCCTTGGTGGTCTCCCATCCAAATACTAACCAAGGCTGACCCTGCTTAGCTTCTGAGACCTGACAAGGTGGGGCTACCCTAGACTATCCTGGTCTGGGCTTCTTCCAGCATCAAATAAGGTAAATCAGTGCTTTCTTCATTTGTTGCGTATAGCACCGCATACCTCTGATGAAGTGAGCGCCAACTTGCAACAGCTTCTGCTAGTACAAACTTGATTAGTCTTTTAAAAAGGTGCCATTTGACTTCTCTTTCGCTTTGCTACTACATACAAATAAAGCTACCTTCTGAACTTATTATTTAGAGAAACACAAACAGGCCTCTTGGAGCAAGATTGCCCAGAACAGGGTGATCGCCGAGAAAGCTTTGCTCCTTATTAATCAGAACTTTCTAAATGGAAAGAACCCCTTTAAAAAAGCGTCAACCAGCAGCCCTATCATGTTCAGTCATTATTTTTAAGGTCTTTAAAAGACATACATTAGCAAAGAAACATAATCATTCGAGCTGAGGAGTCTCAACATACTGGAAAGGTGGTTTTTTTTAATCCCCTAAATGATTTCTAAAATCTGTCATATCCAAGATATGAGTGATAAATAGTACAGAGAATGGTTGCATCATTTAAAAAAAAGACTCGGATAGAAGGAACAATGGCAGAGGCTGAATTTAATGGTCAGAGTCTTCATCTAGAGTTTCCTCAAAATGATGAGATTAATTAGCAGGAAAGCCACTGAGGGCTGTTTTGTGCCATCTGCTTTTGAGCACGTGTGTATTTCTGAGCATCTATATTTGAAACAGTTGCTTCTAAGCCTCATCCACTTCACAGCATTTTGATTCACATCTTCTTGACAAAAAATAGGTTTTTAAAAAAAGTTATTGACTGTCTTTTGATTACCACTTATCCATTGGCTGAGCTGCTGTGACATCACGAACCCTTCCAATTGTCTGAGGTAAAAAGAATGTTGATGCGTAGTGCAGTTTCTCTGCAGGAAGTGAAAGGTCACCTTGGGTGGGAGAAAAAATTCACATAGGCCAAGTCACAGAAGGGCCTTGGTGGTGTTAATAGGAAGGTTGGTACCAGAGGCTGGAATGCTAAGGACATAAGAAGGCTGGGAAGTGGGGTGGAGGGAGGGGCAAGAGATAAGGTGGCTGAAGGAAGACAGAGCAAGTGGTGGACTGAGAGAGCAAGAAGCAGGGAGAAAGGGGAGCAGAGAGATCTAGCAAAACCTAATGATGTAAATCATGACAACAGGAAGGGAGACGACCGGAAATGTAGATGCCAGGAATTGTTGGCCAGCAAAGGATGAGAGATGAGGAAAGTAGGGATGGGGGGGTGGGACTGGTTTTCATATATTTATTTGAATTAAAGAGTATTTGATTGAGAGTCTTTGCTATCCTTTTAATCATTCTTAAGGAATGCAGAACTTGAGGGAACTCCAACATGGAAACAGATGTGGTTGGTGTCTGCAGTTTGCACCTTCTGGCAGGCCACTTGAAAGGAAAACACTGGGGGGTCGCAGAGGCAGTTCTGGACTTGATACTCTGAATTTTAAAACACTCCTGACATTAATCCATAGGCATGAGTCATATTCTGTCTAGACCAGCATTTGGTACCCTGACTGGCTGCGGTTCTCCAGGTTCTCAGGCTGAGATTTAGCTCCATTTTTAGAGATTCTTCAACTGAATATCGCTTCAGAGGGTAGCCGTGCTGGTCTGACGAAGGGAGTGTTGACTCTTGAAAGCTTACAGCCCCAAAACTCTTGCTGGTCTCCAAGCTGCTTCGAGAGTCATATTTAGCTGTTCAGCTGAACATGTCAGTGATATCAAAACAGGGTCTCCCCAGAAGAGAGGCAGTGTGGTGTGGTATCTGGGAGACCCACGTTTGAATCCCCATTCATCCCATGGAAGCTCGCTGGGTGACCTTGGGCCAGTCACAATCTCTCAGTCTAGTTTACCTTTCAGAGTTGCTAGGAGGATAAAAAGGAAGAAAAAGGAGGAGGAGGAGGAGGAGAGGAGGAGGAGGATTTATACCCCCCCTTCACCCGGAGTCTCAGAGTGCCTTACAATCTCCTTCCCTTCCTCTCCCCACAACAGACACCCTGTGAGGTAGGTGGGGCTGAGAGAGCTCTGCAAGAACTGGTCTTGAAAGAACAGCTCTGAGAAAACTGTGACTGACCCCAAGTCATCCAGCTGGTTGCATGTGGAGGAGCAGGGAATCAAACCCGGTTCTCCAGATTGGAGTCCACCACCCTTAGCCAGTAGACCAGGGGTGGCCAAACTGCAGTTCGGGAGCCGCATGTGGCTCCTTTACACAGTCTAATTTAATGTTGATAAAAAGCAAATTTGCATATTTTCCAATAAAAACGTGTGTGTGATATTTGTTCATGTCTTGTGGCTCTCAAACATTTGATGTTTATTCTATGTTTGCTGTTATGTTAAGCAAGTTTGGCCACCCCTGCACTAGACCCAGGGCTATTTTTGGGCAGGAACGCACAGGAACGGAGTTCCGGCTGGCTCCCGAGTTGGCCACGCCCAGCAGGGACTCACTAGCATAATAGGCCACACCCAAGAGCTGAAACTCATTAGGATTGGCTACATTAGGGGTGTGTGGCCTAACATGCAAAGGAGTTCCTGCTACAAAAAGAGCCCTGTATGACAACAAACAAGGTAAACAGAATAAGAAGCAAAAGATGGGTGTGGCTGGATGACCACACCTCTGGTAACATGGGGGCATGGCCTAATATGCTAATAAGCTGCACTGTCAGGGGTGTGGCCTGTTATGCTAATGAATTCCTGCCGGGCTTTTTCTAACAAAAAAGCCCTGACTAGACCAAATGGTGTACGTGGTTTTGGGTCCCCACTGGGGACAAAGGTGGGGTACAAATGAACTAAATAATAAATGGGGGGGGGGAAGGAGGAGGGGAGAAGCCCAAATGAACAATGCAGCTGGACATAGCCATTTATTTATAGCAAAATGATACAACCATAAGAGACGGGAAATGCAACTGGAGCCTTACAAAACCATAAAGAAAATATCTTAAAAGACAATATATAAAAGTATCCCTAGGAAATGTTGATATACTTCATCCAGCAGTCCTCAGCAAAGCGTTCAGACTCGACCAGCTTCCTGGAATTTCTTCAGCAGGGGTTCATCAGCTCGGAGGGCAAAGGTCAGGGTGCGCTTCCGATAGTAGCCGGAGTCGAGTTCCAGGTTATCGATCACATCCGAAAGGAGGTGGGCTCGTTCCACGGAGGATCCAGGTGCATCATAGCTCAGGGCAGTGAAATGCACGTGGAGGTGATAATAAGATGGCTGGTAATGCAGATAGACCCGCAACTGGGCCCCGGAAACCCCAAAGCGCTTCACTATGGCCTCCTGGTTAAAAAACAAAAAGGAGTACACTCAATGCTTTAAACTACTGGAGGTCGACTGTGCAGACTCTCCATAAGCTTATGCTTACAAGTCAAAAGCAGGAAGAGGCTCCACCTTCGCATGCACCCATATTACAGGCGCAGTCCCTCGCAGTGCTTAGTATTCTTATGCCACGAGTCTGCTGAGCCACGGGCTAAGGAGCCACGTGGTTCAAGAGACGTGGGCAATGGTCTTGGCCTGTTCTGGGGCACAGCCAAGCACTTGGACCTTTGGCTCCTGACCCAGGGGTGCCCCAAACCCTCGTTGTTTGGTACTGGCTGCTTTCAGCTCTCGGTGTTGCAGGCTGGCCAACAGTGTTTTCAGACTGCTGATTTTCTTTTAACTGTATAGTACACAGATCCCGGCTGGGATGGCTTCTCCTGGCTGGGATGGCTTAACCGGACAGCAGGAGAAGCCAGACGCAGAATCTCCTGTGCTGCGGGGAGATCGCCCTGTGTGGCGCGCAGATCCTGGCTGGGATGGCTTCTCCCGCAGCCCCAATTTAAACTGTGCTACAGGAGGAGAATGAGAATAAGAAGAAGAATAAGGAGCTGCGGTGGCTCAAGTGGTTAAGACGCTAGACTGCAGGCTGTGGAAGGTTGGTACTTCAGCAGTTCGAGACCCGAGTTGCCACATGACGGAGTGAGCTCCCGTCTCTAGTTCCAGCTCCTGCCAACCTAGCAATTCGAAAGCAAGAAATTGCAAGGAGATAAATAGGGACCACTTCGGTGGGAAGGTAACAGCGTTCCGTGCGCCTGGGTGTTTAGTCATGCCGGCCACATGACCACAGAAACGTCTTCAGACAGTGCTGGCTCTTCGGCTTTGAAACGGAGATGAGCACCGCAACCCTAGAGTCGGACTCGACTGGCTTTCGAGCAAGGGAACCTTTACCTTTATACAGAAGAAGTAGATCCAGGGGCTAGTTTCTCCTCCGGCGCAGTTCAAACCAGGCTACAGGAGAAGCCAAGCTAGCCCGAAACAGTATTTTTCTTCTCAGGTCTATTGGACCCGAAAAAATTCAGGATTTCTTAAAAATCCCAGATCCCAATCCCAGATCCCAATACCGTATTGGGATTCGGGATTTTCCAGAAATACTGAAATTTCGGGGGGTCCAATAGACCCGAATTAAAAAATACCAGATTTTTAAAAAAAACCTGCACACCCCTAGTGAGGATTTGAACCTGGGCCACCCTAGTTGTAGTCCAATGCTCAAACTATTGCTTTACAGTATATTAGCTGACATTACTCAGCTCTTTTCGTTCTCCCTTCCCTACATATGTACTTGTATAACACAGGTTGTATCTATACTGCAAAGCCTCGGGGAACCCTAAGATAGGATGAGAATTCTCTAACAGTTTCAATATCCTCCCCTAAATTACAATTCTCAGGGTTGGGGGGGGGGAGGCGGTTTAAAGCAGGTTTGTGCTTGTAGTATAGATGTGTATCAACATTCATGGAGACAGGTGCCTTTCCCTTCTTCAGCTAGCTCTTAGCATTTACAGCCCCCAGTCACAACACAAAGAGTGCAGCCAGAAGAAGATCAAAGGAAGGAATGATGGCAGGAAGGGGATCGGTGGGGGCCAGAACAGGAGAGCTTCTTGCATTCTCAAGATTTACAAGAAAAGAAAGAGGAGGAGGAAGAGGTAGGAAGCACCTGCTGGGATAAGCTGTCACTCAGCAAAACTTTGCCCTAAACCCATCAGCTGATCTAGCTCACTGGTACAAATCTGCAAATTTTCCCATGTTCAGACAAACCATGCAGTATACACATTAAAAACCAGCCTACACAAATCAAGTCCGGTGAGCAAACATACTTATCATAAGAACCTCCAGACTCCATAAAAGATTTCTGAAGATCTGAGCAGCTACTAGAACTATGTAAAAAGGTAAAGGTTCCCTTGCTTGAAAGCCAGTCGAATCCAACTCTAGGGTTGCGGTGCTCATTTCTGTTTCAAAGCCGAAGAGCCAGTGCTGTCCGAAGACGTTTCTGTAGTCATGTGGCCGGCATGACTAAACACCAAGGCGCACGGAACGCTGTTCCCTTCCCACCGAAGTGGTACCTATTTATCTACTTGCAATTTCTTGCTTTCGAACTGCTAAGTTGGCAGGAGCTGGAACTAGAGATGGGAGCTCACTCCGTCACGCGGCACACTCGGGTCTCGAACTGCTGAACTACCGACCTTCCACAGCCTGCAGTTCAGCGTCTTAACCACTTGAGCCACCGCAGCTCACTGGTACAAATCTGCAAATTTTCCCATGTTCAGACATACCATGCAGTATACACATTAAAAACCAGCCTACACAAATCAAGTCCAGTGAGCAAACATACTTATCATAAGAACCTCTGGACTCCATAAAAGATTTCTGAAGATCTGAGCAGCAACTAGAACTATGTGCCAGGAGACAAATCAATGGCTGGGAGCTCTGCATAACCTCCATCAGTTGGCTGAGGTGCAGTCCTGAACGATCTGCTTGCAACCCCCAGCGAGAAACTCAGAACTGCCTTACTTATTTCAGCCCCAGCCCCCTTGACCCTACCTCTTCTTTGTCCTTATGCCACAGTGACTGGGCCAGCCCCGAGCCTTGAGCTCGTATCTTGATGGGCTATCACTGTGGTCTGCTGACAGCAGGCAGCCAACCTCCCCCATCCCATGGCAACCCTCCTCTTGTCGGGCCACACCTGGAGTCTTGTGTGCAGTTCTGGAGGCCTCACTTCAAAAAGGATGTGGACAGAATGGAGCAGGTGGACAGGAGAGTGATGAGGGTGATCAGGGGCCTGGAGACCAAGCCCTGTGAGGAAAGGCTGAGGGACTTGGGAATGTTTAGTCTGGCGAAGAGGAGGTTGAGGGAGGGGACATGATGGCTCTCTTTAAGTAGTTGAAGGGCTGTCCCTTAGAGGAGGGGCAGGGAGCTGTTCCTGTTGGCAGCAGAGGACAGGACTCACAATAATGGGTTTAAATTAAAAGCGGGAAGGTACCGGCTGGATACTAGGAAAAGCTTTTTGACAGTCAGAGTTGTGCAATGGTGGAATCAGCTGCCCATGGAGGTGGTGAGCTCCCCCTCACTGGCAGTCTTTAAGCAGCGGCTGGACAAACCCTTGTCAGGGATGCTCTAGGCTGATCCAGCATTGAGCAGGGGGTTGGACTAGATGGCCTGTAGGACCCTTCCGACTCCGCGATTCTATTATTCTATGCTATATTCAATTTGACATGAAGGTGAATCTTTGCTTCCTGACCAGATAGAAGACAGCAACAGCCCCCTGCCCGATGTCCCTTCAAGGAAGTGCTCCTCAGCTTCAAGTGCACATCAGCCTCAACTTTTCACTCCAGTTTTAACGGTGGCTCACATCTGGGCAACGCACAACGTGTGACACTTCCCTCACCAGAACTGAGCTTTAGGGATTCTTTCAGAGTGGCTGTCCTGAGGTACATCTTGTGGTCTACAC
>NW_015173165.1:365759-366101 GCF_001447785.1 Gekko japonicus
TCTTCCAGCTGCTCTTGGGGAATCTGTGGGCTGAGGTCGTTCTGTGGGAACTGCGAACTCCATCGGGAGACAGCCAGCCTGCAACTGATTAATATAATCTCTTTTCTTGAGAGAAATGATGAGATGGGCAAAGAGCTCTTCGTGACCTCTCCCTTTCAGTTGTCAACACATGCACACACACTTTGGGGTTGGAGTGACTTCAAGGGCTATCACCTCACTACGAGAGATTTCGAAAACCAATTCTCATTTGCTGTAATTAACAGTTGCCTTAGAGCTAAACACTGAGTGGACAGCCCATGTGAGCTGCTGGGCATTACCGTTCCACTTTGGGGGGGGGGGGGG
>NW_015173165.1:366146-425958 GCF_001447785.1 Gekko japonicus
AACACAAACAATTTCCCCCCCCCCCAAAAAACCCTGTTTTTTGGGGGGGGGGGGGGAGAGAATCCAGGACATTCTTCCTCACTAACTTTGTATGCATAGGAAACAGCATAGGCGAAAGATGCTTTCCAGACCTTCAGCCTCCATCTGCAATACGAAATGGGAGAGAACCAACCCATGGGAGAGAACCATTGCATCACATGCTACGTTCCCGCCAAGCTGAGTTAGTGTGAGCTATCTCACAATTTTTTAGCCTCCGGCTCACACATTTTTGGTTTAGCTCAGGAAGGATGACTCCAGAGCCAACTAATTTATGCAGTAGCCAAATGGCTCGCTCGCAACTTTAATGCCAGTCGCTCACAAAGTAGAATTTTTGCTCACGAGACTCCACAGCTTAGAGGGAGCATTGATCACATGTCGCTTTCAGCTGTGGTTCTCATTGGACTGATGTGGTGGCAGTGGGGAGCATGTGTGGAAAGGGCAGCATTAGCGGTAGGCTTCCATCAATGAGGAACTCTCTTGGCGAGTACTGTTTTCCCTTCCAACTCTGTCGCTTGGGCAGCTCACCAGCCGCCATCGCCAGTGAGGGCAGCGGAAGCTGCCCACAGCAGCACTGGCCTTGACAGAAGAAGAAGAAGAAGAGATTGGATTTATACCCCGCCCTTCACTTGGAGTCTCAGAGCGGCTTACAAACTCCTTTCCCTTCCCCTCCCCACAACAGACACCCTGTGAGGTAGGTAGGGCCCTTTGGTCACCACCAGGGCTCTCGGAAATGATGTGGACAGATTCTGAACGGCTTAGGGTGGCAACAGGGTGGCCTGGACACCCTGAACACTTCAACAGAGTTTTCTGCAGAAGTTGAAAAAGAAGACGTTTGGGGGACACCCTGAACACTTCAACAGAGTTTTCTGCAGAAGTGGCAAAAAAAAAAAAAAAGACTTGGAGAGGCCCAGATAAAAATGTCTGACCAGACAAAATGTCCTCCCATGAAGCCATGACGTGGTGTGGCACCAATACGACAGAAAACAGCCTGCACGGGCTCAGTCTGAAGTGTCAGTGACTGAGCTAGGAGCAATCTCAGTTACAGTCTTGGAAAGGCACAGAAGAGAGACCGAAAGCTACACATGCCAAAAATAAACTCTCTGAGAATTACATCTCTGTTTCTGGGAGGGACGAGCGAAGGCATGCGTTTGGCTCCAGCGGAAGATCTCAGTCCCAGTTGAAGAGTCCAGAAATAGCCTGAGAGTTCAGAGGAAACGGGCGACTGTTTTCCAAGAACACATGAAGCTTCCTTATACCAAGTCAGGCCTCTGGTCTCTCGAGGTCAGCATGATCTCCTCTAACTGGCAGCAGCTCTCCAGGGTTTCAAGCAGAGGACTTTCACGTCACCGACTACCTGATCCTATTGGCCAGGGATTGAAACGTGCACATTCAGCATGTCAAGAAGATGCTCTGCCGTGCCTCCCCCCTGCCACTTTTGCCCTGCCCCATCCTTCCTTCGGGCAGCTCAAGATGGCATAGATGGTTCTCCTGCCGCCATTTTTAAGGTTCACAACAACCATGTAAAATAGGTTAGGCTGAGACAGAGTGCTTGGCCCAAAGTCACCCAGTAAGTTTCACCGCTGACTGAGGATTCGAACTTCCTAGCTCGATGACACTGCATTTGCCCTGTTTATCCCTGTTCAAAATAATAGCATTGTGAAGTAACAAAACCCTTTGTCTTCGAAGAGAATTGAAATTAAGAAAATTTCACATGCCAGTGGTGTGAATGCATGCGTCTACTTCCCAGGGAATGATGAAGATGGTCTACAACAAACCAGTAGTGATGAAAGATCAAGGGAACAGCCAAGAGATCTTGGCCTGCTTTGAAGCTATAGTCCTATGTGCTCTTAGGAGCAAGTCTCATTGAAATCAATGGAACGGAACATGAAAGGGATCGGGCTGCGTATGCCTAAAATGCAAAAGATGAAAGGAAGGATGGTGGCAGAAAGGCTGTTGCACTTTTAGTAGGGGATGGGCACATCTCTGGATCCCAGGGATCCTCCAGGCTTGATACATGTACACCATGCCTGTAGTTTTTGGGGAAAACATTAACAACCAAGAATTTAACTAGTTTGTGATGATTATAGAATAGTGTCCCAAGATTGAGTGGAACTTTGCCAATCGGACACTGGACCACCTTGCCGTTCTGGTGGAGTACTACAACTCCCAGCATGCCCTAGTTAA
Source organism: Gekko japonicus (assembly GCF_001447785.1). Classification (NCBI taxonomy): domain Eukaryota; kingdom Metazoa; phylum Chordata; class Lepidosauria; order Squamata; family Gekkonidae; genus Gekko; species Gekko japonicus. The sequence continues at coordinate 368,370 of NW_015173165.1, forward strand.
TCATCAGGCTGCCAGCATCTCTCTTCTGCTTTCCCCTCATCATCAGAACAAAGAAGAGTGTGTACAGGGGGATCCTCCTCTGATAACCTGGTCCCAGGAAGGAAGGCACAATCTCTGCAACTTTGCTTTTCTGAGTTTACTGAGCTTGTACAAGGAGACCACTTACCTGAACAGTTATTTTTTTTGGGGGGGGGGGGTGTCCCCTGGTTACACTAATGTCATTGATGGCTCTGAGGTTTTATCTGCCATAGTTTAAAAGGCAAAATGAAACAAGAGTCCAGGGGCACATCAGAGACCAGCAGAATTTATTCCGGGGTGAGCTCACTCTGTCAGCTGCCCTGAAGTGTCCCACCAGGCAAATACATTTCTACTTAATGCTACACCTGTCTGATGAAGTGAGTTCTGGCTCACAAAAGCTTATGATGGAATAAATTCTGTTAATCCCTAAGGTGCCACTGGGACTCCTTTTTATTCTGCTGCTACAGACTGATGTGGCTCCCCATCGGGGTTAAAAAAAGGCAGCTCCGAAAAATATAACAGGGCAGGATCCTATCACACAGGAAAGAAAAAGAGAAACAACAAATTATATATAACAAATAATAAATAAAGACATGCTGTTTTTCAGTGAAGGCTGTCCGCAGACGGCTTTGTCTGCTGGAACGAGATTCATGGAACGAAGACATCCGTATGCGGTAAGACATGTTTCCTCGCAGGAACAGAAGGGGACCAGTGAATATTAGGACATACCCATTTGGGGGTGAAATGCAGTTCAGAACAGTGTTCCCTCTAAGCTGAGTTAATGTGAGCTAGCTCACAGTTTTTTAGCCTCTGGCTCACATATTTTTGTCTCAGCTCAGGAGGGAGGGCTCCAGAGCAAACTAATTGATGTAGTAGCCAAGTCACTTGCCCACAACTTTAATGCAGGTAGCTCACAAAGTAGAATTTTTGCTCACAAGACCCCACAGCTTAGAGGGAGCATTGGTTCAGAATCTTTTAAAGACAACCACAGAAGATGCCTTATGGAAGCGACACAGAGACAATTCTCCAAGCCTTCATCCCATTGACGTTCATGAGGCTTAACTACCTGGTCAAGTGTCTAGTAGTTGAATTCCTGGGAATTCACTGGTACTTAGGTATAGCACTTGTTTGGAGTGTTCAAACACTCTAAGGGCCAGCAACAATTGAAGCTGGCAGTTTCAGAACAATACAATGGATTCAGTCCTGACCAATTTTTCCAGTGGCAGAACGGAACTTTGCTGGCTTCTCCTTCCCGCTGCAGCCTACTGAGTTCCACAAAATGGGACTCCTGGAGGACAGAGAACCCTAAGGAATGACATGAGGACATATGTTCTACAGCAGGAAGAGGGAATCAGTGGAAATCGCAGATTAAATCTGGATCCCGCCCAATGCTACCAGCTGCCACTGGGCATCCGCTATTCCGTGAACACAACAGGCAGATCATATTAATAACATGCAACTTAAATCAGCCATGGAAACTGCTGGCTTGCAATATCTGAAGCAGTTCAGGTCATGCCATTGATTTCCTGGCATGCAGAATGGCATTAGAACAGCAGCTGTCTCAGGCTGAAAGGCATACAGCCAGTTAGTTGGGCAAGCTTGAGCTGCGTAGTCTAATCATATTCACCTGAAAACAAATCCCACCAATGTCAACGGGGACTTGCGTGGGACCATAGTCGGTGTAGCCCTTTAAGCCACTTGGGTGCCAGCTGCTGGGCTCTGTGCCACTTGGTTCTGAAAAGCTCTGCACCACATTTGCTCCAGAGAGACGCATTTCATTTTGTCAGTGCTGCAGGTAATTCATCACCAGGGGAAATAATTGTCCCCGGAAGACAGTTGGTGATAGGAGGCAGGAGAAGAGAAGAAAGGTGCTGGACTTTTGACAAGGGAAGCTGTAAATCTGCACTACTGAGCAAATCCACGGGGCAAAAAAATAATAATAATTCCACACTAAATTATGAAGTGAAGGTTTGAGTTCTTCCAGCCACAACCACAATGGCCTGGATGGAAAGCAAACGGCTTGGAAGCTGGTGCAGAAAAGTTCCTCGAGACCTCACTGGAAATAAGTGAGCGGCTTTTGAGAAATGGAGAATGTCTGGGAGGCTGGGAAGATACCACAGGCCTAGACGTTTTGGCTTCGTGCAGTGTATTTATTATTGTGTCTTTTTAAAATCTTACTCTCTCAATCAAAAATTCCCGAGACAGCACTCCCCAGACAGTATCATCAGCCAATCGAAACAGTTCAACAAAAACAGTTTGCTTACCTCTAACTGGTGCTCTTCAAGTGGTCATACGTGCAGTTATACAAATGGGCTGGGTGCCTGAGCAGAGCCTGAAGTTGAAACTTCCTAGTGCCAAGTCTTTAGGCATGAATGAAATCCCCCGACTGCCAAGCCTGGACACGACCAAGGGGAAGGTGACACAACTTTCTCCTTAGCTCATCAGAAACAGCATTGCAAAAGTTAAAGGGCGCCCATTACGGGAGTGCCAGGTGGGTTGCATGACTGCACCAATGACCACTCAAAGAATACCTGAATACAGGTAAGCAACCTGCTTTTCTTCATGGTGGTCTCTATGCATCACACAAACAGGAACAGACAGGCAAGCTGAGGGTAGGCACAAGTGCAGACATGCAAAGAGACGGTTGAGCATGGCTCTACCAAAGGAGACATCCTTAGGTGCTCTGATGTCCAGGGCGTCGTGTCTGACAAAGGTGGAAGGTTGATAGCAGGCCAGGCTGTGGAGCTCTAGAAAAAGAAATTACTTTGCTAAAACCTGTGGTTCTTGTCGAATGTGCACATACAGACTCTCGGAGCGGTTCGTGAGCCAACTGATAGGAGAGTCTTACGGTACTTGACACCCAATGGGGAAGATGTTGGGAAGAGACCTTCTGCCACGTTAGGTCCCGAACAACAGACAAAAAGGAGAGAGTTCTCCGAAAAGTAGCTCTTCCATCCAAGTAGGATGCTAGTGCTCTCCTTTCCTTTCCTATTATCCCCTTAGAAGCTCATTGACTCACAGATCAGCAGAGCTAGTGCTCTCCTAGAATCAAAACAGTGCACAGTGTTTTCTGCACCAGAGGATGGTTTAGGAAAAAGAATGGTAGAAGAAGATCCGTGGTTGATATGAAAATTCAACACTACTTTAGGCAAGAAGGAGATGCCAGTTCCAAAAGCAGCTTTGTCTTTATGTACAACTGAGTAAGGAAGGCCACACTGAATAAGTGCATTATTTGCAAGACCTCCTGGCTGAGCACATTGCCGCTAAGACAGTTACCTTCCATGATAGTTAGCAAAGGTAACAGGTGGCCAACAGTCTGAACAGCTTTCTCATTAATTGAGAAAGCACCACGATGGAGCTGGGGATGAGACATTCAAGGGAAGTCTTAACACTCTTCTAAGCGTCTAGACCAGAAGCTGGGTAAAGAATGAACATCCTTCCATGGGTGGTCTTGCAGTTGAGATGGCAGCTAAGTGTACTCTCAGGAAAAAGTATCCTTATCTGTGAGAACACAGGTGAAGGATGTATTCAATGACCAAGGCGAGAGGACAGGTAAGGGAGTCCTATCCTGTGTAGAAGTGAATACATGGACGTGGTCATAAGAGTGTCAAGTAGAGACTTTCCTCTTGTTTAGGAGGCCCTGCTGCAGCGTTATTGGCGGGTTCACATCCGTAGAGCTTTCCACACCACCATATGAATGTTGCAGATATCCAGGTGCAGGATCTGACCGTGACTTTGAGAGAGATCATGCATTTTGGAGAGGTGCAGTTTTTCCTTGAGCTACCATGAAGATCTTGGTAATCTAGGCCATAAGGAAGTGGATAAGGATACCATTGGTTCCCTCTCCAGATATCTGGTTGCTTGGTACTTAACAGTACAAGGGAGAAGATGTAGAACAGTTTTCATGTTCAGCTGACTATGAAGGCAACGGAGGTTCTGTCCCTACTCGGCTGCAGTTAGTTGCATCCCTTGCTGTTGACAATGACACAAAGAGGTTAATTTGTGGCTTCCCCCATTTGGGAAAAATTGATTGGATACACAGAGTTTGGACATACCAATCATGTATCACAATTCCCTTCTGACAGAGAAAGTCTTCAAGATTGTGGTCTTTGCCAGCATTTTGAATTGTGTGAGCATTCATAAAGCTTGGAAAGGGGTATCGTTCCCTAGTGCCAAAAAGCCAACAGAAGTGACACCAGGATGTTCTGGGGATGTTCTGGATCAGGTCACTTCTCTTATCCAGAATGTTCTCTTTGAAGGAGAAACAGCAGCATGTTCCTGATGGTGACGGATGGGCAGTTTTATAAGAGAATGACCTCAGACCTTCTTCAGCAACAAACTGAACAACACCCCCCCCACACACACACACACCATCCAGTTGCCTTTGCTGAGACCATCAGAGAGTGGGCAGGCAAGAAGCAGACAGGATCCCGCCCATCATGCCTACACCTAGAGCTGCTGGGAACCTCCTCTCCAAGGAACTCTCTCGAAGGTATACTTGGGGATTTTGATTTCTGTGACCGGGAGACCATTTTTTGTCAAAACAGTGGTACAAGAATGTAAGAAGGAAGAAAGGAAAGCGAGATGGAAAGAAAGGAGGGAAGAAATTGCTCAGAAACAGGCCAGAGGAAAAATCTAGAGTAACCAGATGATGGTACTCACCTTCCCTTCTTTTGAGATGTTCTTCAGCAAAGGGAGATGCTCAGCAGTGAGGTCCCTCAGTGACTTTATCCCCCGGCAGTGGCAGATAGCAATTAAGTACAAGTCGTCCAGCTGCAGAGACAGAATGGGCTGTTGAGGTGACAGAGGTGAGATTCTCTTGTTTTGCCATTCCTAGTCATGAATTATCATTTTTTAGGTACACCAAGGACAGGGCAAGACAGGTGAGGCCAACAACAACTGAGATTTCAGAGGGTAGCCATGTTGGTTTGCAGTGGAACAGCTGGATTTGAGTGCAGTCACACAAGATTTTCAGGGTGCGAGCTTTCAAGAGTCAAAGCTCTCCTCTTCAGAAACGTGTTCTTCAGAAGGAAGCACTGACTCCCGACACAATACTGTTGTACGTATTTTATGAACCACTTTGTACTCTGCCACTGCCTAACAGGTTTGACTTGGTAGGTGTGCTTAGCACTTCCATAATGCATATGATTCTGACATCATGAATGTATTCAGGTATTAACTTTGGTTCATTTGTGACTGTTGTTTGAATGCATGCTGGGAAGAAGGCTGAAATGCTGATACACAGTTATGCTACCCATGACCTTGCTTGTTCTGGCCAGCTACAACTGTGCATGTTTCTAATGTGAGTTAACCTAGCTAGAATGAAGAACAGTAAGCACTCTGTAACCATATCAGTTATATAGATACAACATGCAACTTCATAGCTTCCGAAAGAAAAGTGTATTGTTCTGTTAGGAAAAGAAGAACTCTGCCTGGGAACAACCACCCCCCCAGGTCTTAACCCAATGGGAAATAGGTGATGAAATTTGACAATGTTTGATGGAACCAATAATTCTGTTTTATTTCTCTGATGTAATGTGAAGTATAAAATGCTATTTCACCCATTGTAACACTTGAAGAATCCGTTGGGTATTCAGGGTTCCAAAACCCTTGAATCTGTATTCTTCCTTATTCATTAATAAATTATTTTTTTGGTTTCCAACTCTACAGGACTGCTTGAGTGTGTTTTCTCAAATTGGCCCGGGCAAACACAATCAGGGACAGAGGTTCTGTCTTACAATACCACACTGGCACATGCTATAAGAGCAGACGGGCGTCAGATTAAGTGCTGGTCTGCACATACAGCAAGTAACCCCGGGGGGGGGGGAGAGAACAACATTTGGGGCTTGTACCATTACAGATATGGGTATGCGTGACTGAGTTTGGTACAATCCCCATGAAAATGAAAAACAGAAAATCTCACACTTAGAAAACTATTATATCAGGAAGAAGGCTAAACTGAAACCTTGTTGATGCCAGGGTTTTATGCCAGGGGATTTTATTTTTATGTGCAGGGAGAGAGGTGTGGGGAGGAGAGTATTCAATTGTGCAGTTCCCTTCCGGAGTGGTACAGTCTGGGAATACTTGTCCCACACCATCTACTGTTTATGCTGAGCAGACCCGAGCTGCCTAAGGAGATTTTGCCCAAACGTATTTGCAACAAAGGGTAGAATATTTTTGACGGAGGCTCTGCTATTTTACAGCAGGAAGCTGCATTACAGGATCATCCCTCACACTGGATAACACTACCTTCTCGAAGGATGAAGCAAAGCCTTGTTTCCCAGCAATGGTATTTTCAAACAGCTTCTCTGACAGTTTGGAAAAAGCACAAACAATGCTTTGAATTCTATAACTGAAAACGTCCGATAAGTTTCAAGATAGCATTACCAGTGCCCTGGGCCGAGTTCCAGTCGCTGCGGTTCTCTAAATAACTCCTCTCTCAGTTGAATGAGTCACTGGACAATATCGTCATTGTTAAAAATGTTGTGGGGAAAGATATTTTGGCTAGACTTCTAGCATCTCCTAGAATACGTTCTAGATTAAACATTAGATCAAACATCTGAACGCAAAACTTATTTTAGATCCCAAGGAAAGCTGGAAAACTTCTGGCAAGGTCTGTCGAATTTACAATATATGAATCATGCAACTGTGATAAAGAAGCATTCACAATTTTTTTATCTAAAGATGTTATACAAAACATTAATTTCTGAAGTGATTATTACAGGAGATAATACAATAGAAAAACAGAAGTGAAAAAGCGGGACGGTGGTCTCCGGATTGGTGCTGCCGTTTCGACAATATGTCTTCTTCCCGCTCACCTGGAGAAAATGGCTCATCCGGAAGGTGGATTCTATGGCCTCGTACCCTACTGAAACCCCTCCCCTCCATAAGACCCACCCTCCTCAGGTGGTAGATGAGGCTGAGAGAGATAAAGACTGATCCAAGTTCACCCAGTGAGCCTCGTGGTAGTATGGCAATTTGAACCCTAAATTCTATTTTCCTAATCCGAGACTCAAACTACGAGGCCACAAGTTCCCCCCATGTGGGCCGTGCTGATTTGGCTGCAGACTGAACGGACTGCTTGGGCTCTGTTGACTTAGCTGCTGGTTCACTGCTCCGACTGCCTGACCTGTTCTTACCTTGGCCCCTGTGGAAAGCAGCACGTGGCCAGAGTAAAGAAAACCTCTGGGTTCCTGCCATTTCCAAACTCGAAACGGTGGGAGGAATCTTTTTTTTAGTGCCAAGCCTTTCTGAGAACTCAAATGTCTGAGCAAGAACAGGAAGTTCCCTCTATATCCTATTTAAGCTGCTGGGATTTCAGACGCAGAAACCTCATTTCTCACTCTTAATCTCAATTTTCTATTCCGTTTTGCAGACAAACCCAGATATGAACCTGAATGTCCAAATCCACCCCACGCACTCTCCACTGAATCACACAGCTGCTCTCGAGTTCAGGAACCGCTGGAATCCTATTTTACTGCCATGACCTGAAGACTAGTCTGTAAACTGCACAGAGTCAAAGACACAACATTGCCTCCCAAGGCAGGGTCTACCGGAAGAGTTGAAGAGCTGGAGAAGAAGAGTAACATGAAATGAACAGCCAGGTCCCTTAAAGGGCAGATATAAAAGGGAAAACATGGCATCCCCAACACCCAAGGTTGTAGCGTTCCTCTTTCAGCAACAAGTTTATGCATATCAGAAAACAATTTTTAGACTTTCTGCCAAGAAGAATGCTGAGTTTCCCCATCTCAATCCTTGCCACTATCCCGTCTTGAATAATGAGCCTGGGCTAGAGCATGGTATGATACACATCCTTTTCTCTGAGTGGTACTGCCAGGTTTACCAAATAAAGTATACATGTTCTGACTGAAGGACTGATTGGAGGAGGACAAGGGAGGCAAGACCCTCCATTATACTTCTAGAACCCTGGGAGATATCGCAGTGCATAAACACCCAAAGGCAAATACAGACTTAGTGTCAAGTGTGTGCCTGCTGGTCACTAAAGGATCAGGTCCAAGACGGAGGGGCAGGCATCAAGGTTTTGTTTATTTATTTTAAACGTTTTCTATGCTGCCTTTCCACCCAAAGAGTGTCGTCCCCCCCCCCCAAGATTGCAACATGCAAGGCTGTGCAAACGCCTGGCAGTGTGGGAAATGAGTGGGTTATGCTCCTGGGCATGGAATTCAGGGTTGCTGCTTCCACACAAAAAATCTCAGTTAAGGCCACCAGCAAGTTTCTAGCCCGTAGGATTGTGAAGAGATACTTCAAAGAACATGGGCAGGGCCTTCTGAAATCCAAGCATCAAACCAGACGAGATGCTGGGAGGGTCCATGAACAGACATTTGGATTCTGGCATTTAAAAACAACAGAGAAGCCCTGCTGGATCAGACCGACTGTTCGTCTGTTTTGACATTCTTTTTCTCACAGTGGCCAACCGACTGCTTCTAGGAAGCCCATGATCAGGGGATGAGGACAACAGCCCTCCCCAACTGATTGCTCCCTAGCATTCAGAGGTATACTGATTCAAAACATGGAGGCTCCATTCATATGCCATAGTCCTGTCCTTGATGAATCTGAATAATTTCCTTTCAAACCCATACAAGCTGATAGCCGATACTGTATCCTGTCGAAGTGCATTTCATGAATCAGTCCTGCACTACAAAAAGGAGTGTTTTCTACCCTGAATCTGCTGGCTATCAGTTTCTCAAGGTGACCTTGAGTTCTTGTATTATGGAAGAGGAAGAAAACATCCTCAAACTCATTTCCTCCACAGCATTTATAACTTTATTAACATCTACCATGTATTTTCCTTTAGTAATTTTCTTTTTAAATTAAGGGTGCACCGTAGGTACCCTTGGCCTGGCAGTAAGTACCACTGAAAACAGTGGGACTTACTGCTGAGTAATTATGCATAGGATTGCTGTACTAAAAAAAGCTGTTCACATTCTTTAGCTCGTCCTTGTATGGGAAAATCTTTGGCTGCTCTTTTTCTGCCCATTTGCCACCAGTGCCCCTCCTTGCACTGTATGGAATCTGTGTTTTGGAGGATCCCATCTCCATACGCTGGCTGGACAAGATGTCTTATAATTCTGTCCAGCAACATCTGTTGCTTTATTTAGCAAACGATTCCCCGACGAGCAGCTTGCCTACACAGATTGCTGGACAGCTTGAACCACATCTCAACTCCAATTTGCTCTTTCTTATTGAGGTCACTGGCCCGCCAGAAATTTTTAACAAGTCAACAAACATACAGATACTGGAGTTCTCGATGCCCTTCACTGGTCTGACTGTGGTTACTAAAAGTCCTTGGTCTCATCTTTCCTACGTAAATTGTCAGTCCGTCAGTCAAGAGTTTATTGACTGTGGCCAAAGATCATGACAACTGAGCAGATAAAATGTACAAATCAAACATGGACAAAGAACAGCAGACGACAAGGCTATAGTGTTAAAACCAGGTAAAGGTTCGTCAAAACAAATTAGCACCTTCTTTGATCCACTGAGTCGGAAGGCAGACGTTGGGTCCACAAGTGCTGCAAACAGAGCCTTGGTGGGGCCCTTCATGCTCTGATGAACCAAGCTGCTAAACAGTCAGACAGTGATTTATAAGTCCTACCCCCAGAGGTCATTTCGGGGGGGGGATCGCAGTTCCCCCAGGTGAGGTACGGGGGGCGGGGCACATGACGAAGCCCCGCCCCCCGCTTCCGGCCACCCCGTTTCCGGCCCTCATTCAGCCAGGAGGAGGCAGGAGAAGAGGGAGGGTAAGTTGCTTCCTCCCTGCCTCTCCCCATCCCTGCCTGCCTGGGGCCAGGGAGGGCCTTCGCGGGGCTTCCTTGCACTCCCGCCGGCCAGCGGCCGGGACCGTTGGGGGCGGGGTGTGTGGCCTTATGACACACTTCCGGTGATGTCAGGGGGTGTGGCATATGCTAATGAGTTATGCTAATGAGTTCTCCTAGCTCTTTTTCTACGAAACGACCCCTGCCTACCCCTTTCCTGAACCCTGCTTGTTCAGGATGCATAGTTATTGGAGGCCTCCCAGTGGGGGGGGGGGGATGCTTTAGCGTTCAGCCAAAAACCCTATAGTCTCCAGAGAGTTTTTGGCTGAACGCTAAGGCATCCCCCACCCGATGTGCCAAACGCGATTATGTCACCTCCAGGTGCCGCCATTGTGCCGGGCACGTGGGGCACCATGGAGCTCTTCGGGGGCAGGGCTCTCCTGTCAGCCAGCCAGCTGGCCGGCAAGCAGATCAGAGGGCCCAAAATTGGGGGAACCTCCGCCACCATCGGGGGTGGGGGGTGGCAGCCCTATTTTAATGCTAATATTTAATGCAATTATTTGGGGGGGGGAGGTAGATTTCTTTTTCTATCCAGAAAACAATAATCATTTAAAAATGCACCGTCAAAACATATACAATTTCCAGCCAATTACCCAAAGTATATCCATGCTTCCCCCCCCCCCCCAGTAGGAAAAAAGCATTCAAAAACTCAGCAGGAGCTCTTGCGGCTTCTGTAGAATGCCTCAGAGTAAGAGTGTCAACCGTATGGCCTAGGGGCCAGAACCAGCCCATCCAAGGCTCTTATGTGGCCCGCGAGCAACTAGTGCAAGGGAGGGAACAGGAGACTGCTCAGGGGGAAGTGGGCGGAGCCACTCCGAATGTGGCTTCAGCATTGGCGGAACAAGCTCGTCTGCAGCAGTCAAGCAGCGTGGGAGCATCTGCCCAGGGCTGCACCACTGGCTCTCCGGTCTGCCCAAATGGGTTTTCCTTTGGAGCCCCCCTCCCAGCCCATGGGGCCTTGCAGTGAGGATACACCAAACTCGGAGCTTACCAGCTGCTGTCCTTCATACAGTTTCTATCTCCGGAACCTGGGATTACATTTTATGGCACACATGGCTTTGGCCAGACAAAGTGACATTTATGTCAGATCTGGCCCTCAAATGAGTTCGACACCCCCGCCTTAGAGAGAGAGAGACTGATCCTAATTTAGGAAGGGCACACCAAGAGCAAATCTCAGCCTCTCTGAAGGACCACCTCTCCACCTCCTTCCTGAGAGCCCCTCACTAGCTTATATCAGCTTTATTTATTAGCTGCCTTCCTTCCTTGCAGAGCTCAAGGCGGCTTACAACAGAGATAAAATACATAAAATAAAACACATTAAAAACATAAAAACCAAAATTTAAAACTGCCATTCAGAACTGTGAATAACCTTAACCAAAACCAGTACTAAATCAAATTGCCTTCAACTGCATCCTAAAGATCAAAAATGAGAACAGTGCACATCCCTGGGTAGACTGTTCCATAATCATGGGGCTGCCACTGAAAAGGCCCTCTCTTGCGTACCTACCAGGTGAGCTTCTTTGGCAGTCAAGAGGGCCTCTCCCTCTGATCTTAATTCCTGGGTAGGAACACACAGGAGAAAATGGTCGTTTCCCATGGGCAGGTACATGTTGCTTCCATGAGATCTGCAGCCTTTTCAGTGTAGGACCCAACCTTAAGAATGCCCTCCACAAATAGGTGAGAAGAGCACATTTTGGATTAAATCTGGCAAACTATGGTAGGTGGAGTATTTCAACAAGCTTCCATTTACATCTTTGAGACTTTTCCCATGGCAAATGGCTGTGATTTGTTTCGTCGATAGCTTTTAGAGAAATGAGCAGAGTTAGGTGCTTTGTCTCTTGACTTTGTTCTTCTTTCTTAAGCCACTTTGAGAGCTAGTTTGGTATAGTGGTTAAGTGCGCGGACTCTAATCTGGGAGAACCGGGTTTGATTCCCCACTCCTCCGCTTGCACTTTCTGGATGACCTTGGGCAAGCCGTAGTTCTGATAAGAGCTTTTCTTGAAAAAGAGCCGTTTCTGTCAGAGCTCTCTCAGCCCCACCTACCTCACAGGGTGTCTGTTGTGGGGAGGGGAAGGGAAAGGAGTTTGTAAGCCCCTCTGAGACTCCTTTGGGTAAGTAAAGGGCGGGGTATAAATCCAATCTCTTCTTCTTCTTCTTCTGAATGGCAGAGGGACGTATTTATAATAAAGTGATTGTGATTTGAGGGGGACGTCGCCAGGAGACAATCTCTGAAGTTCATGGGATCCTTACTCATGACTCTGCTGGTTCTCAGTAGGGGTGAAAAACAGGCATGATCTGGCACAGACACCATTCCAACTTGTTCAGCCAAAAAAAGTGTAACTGAAAGACCCTCTTGAGAGAATCACATCACTGGGCTAGAAACAGGAAGCTGATATTTCCTGTCTTGTACCGTTTTCTTCTAAGGAGGTGCCCTTTGCCTTATTGTATAAAATCTTAATGCAACTGACAAGCTTCCTGGGGAATAACATGATTCATTTTATCCTTTAAAAGAAACACAGGAAAGTCACAGGAAACCCAAATTTGGAGACTATTAAAAAAGTGACTTTGCAAAAGCAAACGCTGAGAGAGATCTTGTTCCCAAGATGAATAAAACAATGATCTAGCTTGATTTCTCAGGACAAGTAAGCATCTTGAATGTCAGCGGAAATTTTCATTTTTACCATAGGCAGCTTAAACTGGCTTCGGTCTTACTGCAGGGCAGCTTAAACGGGTTTCGTTTTGACCACAGGCAATTTAAACCGAGATCTTCCTGACAACCACCTCCAAAACCTCTTAACCACTGTCAGGTTTCATCTCACATATATAGCAGTGCAAAAAGGAAATGGAAAAAAAAATCTAGCTTTCTGCATAAATCGTAGCACATAAGCATCCTTTTGGAAACAAAAAGCCAATGATAATGACAAAAGACACTGCTGTTTTAGTATGGAGCTGGGGAAGGAAGCTTAGCAGATTTTGAAAACGGAGCCTTAAAATGTGGCTCGTGTAGGTCTTCCACTGGTGGGTCAGATCTATAAGTGGGACACTATCTGGGCTAAGGCAGCCTATATTAGAGACATTTTTTAGTATTTTGTTAAGAGAAAAGTTTGTGTAGCAGGCCATGGCCAGGGTCAAGGGAGGGGTTTAGCATCAGCCACCCAACCACTTTTTCGTGTCAGGATCCAGCTCCAGTTGACAACCACTTCCCTTCCCCGCCCCCCTCCGGTCTTTCAGCTTACATCAGAGGAAGGGGAGGCAGCAGTCGGGCAAATACACCCCAGTCATTGAGAGACCTGTCTCCATTCATGGAGCATCTTCATTTTATGGTTTTAATAGCTTCACTGTTTTTACAGGAGCCACTTTGAGAACATTTGTGTGGAAGGGTGATATACAGACATAGGAAAAAATAACCATGCATGTGAAGAGGATGTGAACATCGGAAGGATCCAGCACAGGAGTATATCAGGGTGCTCTAGAGCTCCCCTTCCGAGGCCTAGCTGTTTTTAAAAGAAATCTACAGGCATATTGTCTTCCTCCCAATTACTTTGCACATGTCAACTATCCCTTCAGATTTATTTATTTTTTACTAACCTGCTTTCGATCCCATTTCAAATCAGGAATGAGAACAAAACCATCGGTGGGATCTGGGTTTTCGTAGATAATTCTGTCAGCCTCAGCCTTCTTCTCCAGGATATTGTATACCCACTAGAAGAGATAATAATAATAACAACAACAGTAGCAGCAGCAACAACAACAGCAACAATAATAGATAAATCTACATTGGCAATCAACAGGGCAGCTCTCTTCCTCAGCATCCTGCTAATTTTGTTCTGCTCCCTGCAAGTGGAAATGCCATTGAAGATTTCGATATATACAAAGATGCATTTGGACCCATGGAAGAGCCGAATGATTCCACAGCTGATAAGCTTTGCAGTTAATTACCCATAAAACAAGCAAATGGCCTTGGCAAATCCCTCTAGGGGGCAAAGGGGGATCATTCGCTTAGGTACTCCATTACCCTCCCAGCCAGACAAATTAGGAGGTGTATCTGTTTTGTCTCCAAAGCATTAAGTGTCTTCCATGTCTGAAAACAGAACATTCAACTTAATAGACTTTTAGATGGCTTGATTCTGAAGAAGTGGCGCATTCCTAGGTAAGTGAATCTACAAACCATTATCCTTGAAATCAGCTTTGCTGACAGGAAACAACTTAATGTTGTTGGGTTGGGGCTTTTTGGAAGGGGGGGAGGACAGACATAATATAAAAGCGACTACAAGGCCTGATACAGAAATTAATAAAGCGAGGCAATGATGACAAATGGGGATTTCAGAACAGTAACTGCCATGGCACATCCAGGCTTGCAAGTATGCTGTTTAATTAGAAACCTGGGCTCCTGTATGCCTAAGGTACCCACCTACAGATGAGGCTGCCTGCTGCTTCTCTGCATGCCCTCAGCTTTGCCATAATCAACCTTTGCTGGAGACAGGCTATTCTGCCAAGTCTCTGCACCGGATCTGAGTGGATCATTCAATCACTTCAGATGCAGACACAGAACAGAACTGCCAGCTTTTGGGGGGAGACATCAGCGTGATTCGCCGCCCAACTTCGTTGCTACCTTCTGTGCAATGTTCCCTCTAAGCTGTGGAGTCCTGTGAGCAAAAATGCCACTTTGTGAGCTACTGGCATTAAAGACTACAGTTATGAGGTACCAAGTTATTTGGCTACGGCATAAATTAGTTTGCTCTGGAGCCATTCTTCCTGAGCTAAGACAAAAATGTGTGAGCTGGAGGCTAAAAAACTGTGAGCCAGCTCACACTAACTCAGCTTAGAGGGAACACTGCTTCTGTGAGCAGTTGAGGACCCAATTCCACACCCCCAAAACTGAAGTGAATTATTTACTTTCTTACTTCATTTATAGTCCAACCTTGTCACTGAGGCTCAAGGTAGATCACACCATTAAAGAACAATGTAATCAGAGTGGTAGAATACAATCAACAATGCAATAAAATGGAACTACAAGATTAGAGAGTGGATGAATCACGAGCGGGAATTAAGATTGCTGGGGAAAAGATCAACAATCTCAGATATGCAGACGATACCACTCTGATGGCAGAAAGTGAAGAGGACCTTAAGAGCCTCTTGCTCAGGGTCAAAGAGGAGAGTGCAAAAGTGGGCTTGAAGCTCAACATAAAAAAAACTAAGATCATGGCATCCGGCCCCATCACTCCTTGGCAAATAGAAGGGGAAGTCGTGGAAGTAGTGACAGACTTCACGTTCCTGGGATCCCAGATCACCGCAGACTGTGACAGCAGCCATGAAATTAAAAGACGCCTGCTCCTTGGAAGGAAAGCGATGGCGAACCTAAACAGCATGATAAAAAGTAGAGACATCACCCTGCCAACAAAAGTCCGCATGGTCAAAGCAATGGTATTCCCAGTAGTCATGTATGGCTGCGAGAGTTGGACTATAAAGGAAGGCCGAGCGCCGAAGAATAGATTCTTTTGAACTATGGTGCTGGAGAAGACTCTTGAGAGTCCCTTGGACTGCAAGAAGATCAAATCAGTCAATCCTAAAAGAAATCAACCCTGACTGTTCCCTGGAAGGCCAGATAATGAAACTGAAGCTCAAATTCTTTGGCCACCCAATGAGAAGGGAGCACTCACTGGAGAAGACCCTGATGCTGGGAAAGATTGAAGGTCAAAGAAGACGGGGATGGCAAAGGACGAGATGGTTAGACAGTGTCATAGAGGCAACGAACATGAAATTGAGCAAACGTCAGAGGACGGCGGAAGACAGGAAAGCCTGGCGGGAGCTGGTCCATGGGGTCACGAAGAGTCAGACTCGACAGTGCGACTGAACAACAACAACACATTACAGTCTATCGACTACAGTAAAACAGTACCTCGCATATAACATACAATGAAAGAAAACTCCTTGGAGGCAATGGTAGGTATTAGAGTCTTAAAGTAGCGTGTCAGGACTGTTAAATTTGAAATGGGTTATGGGTTTGTTAAGGACCCTGGCCAGGGGCTCCATGGGTTCACAGACAGTTCCCAAAGAACCAACAAGAGAGATCTGGGTTTACTTATAAGGAGATCTTTAATAACCCGTCAAAGTTATCAAAGCAGAGGTGGGCTAAGCTTCAATCAGCTGGCCTCGAGAGTCCACACACACACACAGAGCGAAGCTTAGCCAAACCTTGAGACCAGGAGCATAACTAAAATTAGGCACCTTGTACCCTAAATGCTGTCTGTGAGTCAAAGAATGATTAATGAAGCTATCCCAAACACCTGGATGAGCCAGGCTGACACCTGGCTTCCAGTGGGCGGAAGAAACAACCCAGGCATGGAAGATGAGCGCTGCTAACAAGCATGAGAGACAGAAAGTTCCCCTGAGAGGAAATAACACTGTCCTCTCCCAAGACTCAGGACCACTAAGCACCAGCATGTAGCAAAGATGGAGTCACTCAGGCCAATGCAGGGTTGTTGCTACTTATTCATAAAGACTGCTTTACATCATTGCAAGGAAAACTTACAGATTCTAAGTTTACTTTGGATTTGTCAATGTGCTTGCCAGTTCACCTACTAATGAGCTCTATAAAATAATTAAGAACCGTATTTTAAAACTGGACTATAAGAGTAGTTTCCTTTGCTTTATTCATTGTATACCCTATTCCGTTGTACTGTTCCTCTAATTCTGTAATCCAGTTTTACTTACTTTAATTATACTGTTAAATCCACAGGGGCTACAGCAGGGCAATGATACAATCAATATGGGGTTGCAAAAAACTTTGCCATACAGAGGCTAACATTGAAATCAGAATCCGAAAGAAGCCAAATAATCTTAGATTTGATAGTCGTACTAGACTCCAAAATTAGAGAAAATAAAGGCAAAAGAAACTTCTTTCTAGCTTCAGCTCTTAGCGGGCAAACAAATTATGTGCTATAGTCTCATCCTGTGGACAGTAGGCTTCCAGAGGTTGAAAGTTGGCAGCTTTTGACATTTGCCTCTGAATGTAAAGGGAGTAGAGTCATAGTTAATGTCCATGATGTTTTAGGTCGGGGGTGTCAAACATGTGGCCCGCAGGCTGGATGCGGCCACACAGGGCTCAAAACTGGACCCCCCAAATAGCTTCCTTCTGCTTCTTTTCCCAGGGCTGCTCCTGCAGCCGCACCCGAGCTTGCTTTTCCCCAGCTCTCTCAGTGGCTCTTTGCTTCCTGTTTCCTGTTTCCTGCCCCTCTCTCTCTCTCTCTCTCTCTCTCTCTCTCTCTCTCTCTCTCTCTCTCTCACACACACACTCACACACACACTTGGATTTGTCCTTACATCTTGGAGAGTGGAGTGTTTCAGATGCCAAATGATAATAGCACACATTGGTAATGCGACAGGAAAACTAGGTCTCAATCCAGTCCAAGAGGATGCAATTCAGCAGTCTCTCTTTCTAATCTCCCTTTGAAATTCCTTTGTAAAAGCACTGCTACTCTTAGGTCAGCAACTGAATGCTGTGGTTTCTAACATCAGACTTATGTCCATTTATTCTTTGCATCCTCCTGGACAGAACTGAGACCTAGGTTTCCTGTCTCATTACTAATGCTGATATCTCCACACCTACTTCCCCTCTGCATATCACACCTAACTCAATCATGCCTGAAATCATATTTATGAAGTTTATGTCTCTGTTACCTCATGTTACATTTTATGGCACGCATGGCCTGGCACAACAAAGTTACATTTATGTCAGATCCGGCCCTCATAACAAATGAGTTTGACTGCTCTGTTGTCCATGGTAATTCTCCCACCAAATCATTCCTCAGACTACAGTTATGAAATATTTCTACACATACGCATACCGGCTGCACTGGCCCCATGGCTTATCAGCACTGTAGCACTGATGTGTGTGTGTAAAGTACTGTCAAATCGCTGCCAACGTACAGGTTTTCAAGGCAAGAGACGAACAGAGGTGGCTTGCCATTGCCTGCCTCTGCAGAACGACCTTGCCTTCTCTGGTGGTCTCCCATCTTAGTACTAACCAGGCCAACCCTGCTTAACTCCCATATCTGATGAGATCTGGCTAGCCTGAGCCACCCAGGTCAGGGCGTGGGAGGTGAACTTTAATATGACCCATAGGGTCTCTTCCTCGGGCAGACCAACATCACTTACATCTGAGGTCTCCAACTTTTTTGAGCCTGGGGGCACCTACGGTGTTTCGAAAGGCAATGGGAGGGGGGAACCACAACAAAATGGCTGCCTCAGGAGGCAGAGCCTAGAATGTATACACACAAACACGGTAGGGGGAGGGGGAATAATACACACAGAGAGAAGACGACCAGGGGATGAGGAATAACACACAGAAAGAAGACAACAGTGGGAATACCCCCCCAAAGGCCAACACGGGGAGATGGGGAAGGGCCCCTTTGTTTGTATGAAGGCAGCCATTCACAGGTCCTGTGTTCACACTGACCCCACCCACTTCCCTGAAACATCTGGTGGGCACCAGTAGAAGTGCCAGTGAGCGCCATGGTGGTCCATGTGCACCAGGCTGCAGAAAGCCGGCTTAGACGAGCATACATTCTCTCTCCTTTACTGGAGTCTAACAGATTGCTGTGCATGATCATTGGTAGGTACAGTTTACACTGGCAGGACAGACGCCTCTAAAAAAACCCAAAGTGGTGAAAACACATCTGAGAGCATACTTGGAGCCTGCAAAGCAATCTCTGCTTTTTTGCAGCTGTACATGATTAGACAAACACCACAACAATGAACATCCCCCACTTTAAGCCTGGAGTGCAGCGGTAGAACAAAGCTTGTAGTTAGGTTGGGCTGGCCTCAATGGGAGCTCTTTGGCTCCACTTGTAGCCTTTCAGAACATTATGTGTCGCTCACAGGCCTTATGAGCCTACAGGAAAAGGTGTCTGCTCCATCTGCTGAGACCAACAGGCCAAAGCTGGTTCAAAACGGACACTGCGTTCCTCGTTTTTAATTTCTTAAAAAAAAAGAGATTTGAGGCTTAAACCTTTCTGGAAGGTACCTTGGGCAAGAGTTCCATCCCCATAGGTCAAGTATATGATAGTGAATGTCATCAGTGAATGAAAAGGCTGCTCTCTACATGTTGGAAGGCAGCCTTATCTTCATCTTCTGTTCACAAAAAGACATTCTGACCTTAAGAACATCATCCAAGGCCAACAGGAAACTTAATTAATTCAAGACATGCCTGGAATTTTACTTTTCATATATGACTTTTATACATTTTAACCCCGCTATCCTGAGACAGAGTTAGTAACGAGTATAACCATAAAGCCTTTATATTTTTTTTAAAAAAATTCACAAGGTTCTTAAAGGGCAGCACATTGACATTAACCGTGATGACACAGGTGCTAGCCAATAGGTGCACATGGCACACAAATGTATTCCACCTTACTGATTATCACGATGGACATGCTAGCAATATACTGACAAAATGCTGAGAGAACACAAATAGTTCCATGAGAGCAAAAACTTTTGAGTTCACTGCCCAAAGGAGAAACCATTGTATATTTATTGTGCTGAAAAAATGCTGACCCATAGAAGATTATCTCCAAGGACACAATTACCACCAAAGTAGCAACAATCAGCCTAGGACAACAAAAGATGACATAGGAGTTGACATAGTGTTGATCTCTCCTACAGAGAGTTTCTAAGCAGTTCAAATATCATCACTACTGTAACCTCAGTCATGTCTTCCTTCCTTAAAACTCTGCAAACATTAGCTAATGAATTAATCACAATGCCAAAGTGCTGTGGTATTTCTGAAATAATTATGCCCCACATTGTGCAATCAGCCAGCGTTGCTCCCATGAAAGCAACAAAGTGCTCATCCTTGTAAAACTGAAGTTGGAAATGCACTTTTCTGACTACAAAGAACCCCAGAAAGAGAGGGCGAGGAGGTACTAAGCTCCACAAACTTTCCTCCTTGTTCCAAAAAACCCCCAACAAAGCCTTACAAGGTAGTCTCACCTAATGTTATTTATTTACTTCATGTACACCCCACCTTAGACCCATATGCAGATCCAAAGTAGCTTGCACCATTCTGCTCTTCTCCACTCTGTCCTCACAACAGCCCTGTGAGGTAGGGTAGGCTGAGAGCGTGTGACTTGCCCAAGGTCACCCAGCAAGTTTCCATGGCAGAATGGGGATTCAAAGGAGAGGCATCTCAGATCCCGGTCCGACACTCTAAATTCTATGCCACACTGGCTTTCTACATCACTGCCAAAGGCCACACACAACTAGCATGTGATCTGAGCCTAGATCCAAGTCCAGTTCTCTGCTCTAAAACGGGCCCCGTTTCCTAGCTCAGTTTTCTCTCCCTTCTTCAAACGCTCCCCCCCCCCCCCCCCCCGCCCCCAAAAACAAAATCCACCTCATCCAACTTAGTCCTCACCCTGATGGAAATGACACCTAAGAGGACAAACTAGGCAGGATAGCAGAAGACCTCCGGTTTGGTTTCTCTTGCTAAACAGTGGTAGGAGGGGTACAATTTGGATCAGGGTGGGAGGGTCTAACTTCTTCCCACCAGACCACTGTTCTGATTTCAAACAACTTCCTGGAGTTACTATTTGCCCTGCTGGGGACAGATTACCGGCTTGCTGCTTACATGTCTCCTTCCACAGGGCAAGACAGCAGTTCCCAGAAGCTGTCTGAGGTTAAGAAAACGCATAGGAGTAAGGAAGGAAAATTAACATACCCCACCATGCTTTAGCCCTGAGCCTAACTGGCCTCCCCTCACTTTCTCCCAGCAGCTGTTACTGAGCAACAAAAAACACGCTGAACAGCCAAGTCCACTTTTCCCAGGGGTCTTGCCTAGCTTGGCCCCCTTAGCTCTGGCTTCTCCCATTCCCCGGCGGTTTCCCACAAAGCCAGTTTGGTATAGTGGTTAGGAACGCAGACTCTAATCTGGGAGAACCGGGTTTGATTCCCCACTCCTCCACATGCAGCTGCTGGTGTGACCTTAGGTCAGTCATAAGTCCTTTCAGAGCTGTTCTTTCAAGGGCAGTTCTCGAGAGAACTCTCCCAGTCCCACCTACCTCACAGGGTGTCTGTTGTGGGGAGGTGAAGGGAAAGGAGATTGTAAGCCACTCTGAGACTCCTTCGGGTAGTGAAGGGCAGAGTATAAATCCCATCTCTTCTCTTCTTCTCTTCTTCAGCCGTAGTTCTGATAAGAGCTGTTCTTGAACGGCTCTTATCAGTTTCTGTCAGAGCTCTCTCAGCCCCACCTACCTCACAGGGTGTCTGTTGTGGGGAGGGGAAGGGAAAGGAGTTTGTAAGCCGCTCTGAGACACCTTTGGGTAGTGAAGGGCGGGGTATAAATCCAATCTCTTCTTCTTCCTGACTTTGACCACTCCCTTTCTCCTTGGCCCTGGTTCTCTCCCAATTAAATGCTGATTATAGGCTTCTTGGGAAAGGGACCTTCTTTTTGCTTACACAGCTCTGTGAAGCACCACGTAGACCAAAGGACTGTATTGTATGTGGGGCTGAAGGTGAACGCCTGCCTCAGAGGGCATAGGTGACCAAGCTTCTCCTACCCATGAGTCAAAATCAGAGGGACCAGCCTCCTCACTGGCCCAATTCCCCACGTGGCTGTGAAGTTACCAGCAGTCAGCTGTGGTGGCAAGGGGGCCATCGAAAGCTACTGTTCATGTCCTCCGGTAGGATGCTTGAGCGGAACACTCCCCAATCCCGTACCTGAAGAAGTGAGCAGTGACTCACGAAAGCACATCCCCTGCCACAGATTTTGTTAGTCTTTGAGGTGCTACTGGACTCTTGCTTTTTTCTACTGCTACAGACAGACTAACACATGTTGATCTCACTTCCCATCCTGAGCAGCTGAGTCAGAAGTCTTCTAGATGCTCCCTGAGGGATATGGCTTATCTGGATTTTCAGGGCGCGTTTGGGATGCTCGTGTACAAGCAATACTGCCAACTAGCAATGCCATCCTCCAGGCAGGGCCTGGAGGTCTCCCAGAATTACAAACAACCTCCAGACTGATCTCCAGACTCCAGTTCCCCTGGACAAAAGGGCAGCTTTGGAGGGTGGACTCTATGGTATCACATCCCCACTGGCCTCCCCTTCCCCTCACCAAACTCCAAACTGCCCAGGCACCAGATCTCCAGAAATTTCCCAAGCCGGAGTTGGTAACCCTACTGCCGGCACCTCCAGGATGGTCACGGAGACGATAGCAGCACGGCTCCTGGCATTATCATAAACAAACTAACTGAATGAATGCTGAATACCACCAGAAGCCTGATGAAATTGCATCCAACAAAAAGGCCAAGTGAATTTCTAAATCATATAAGTGCTCATAATTATCCCTCTAAGAGCCTGAGTCATAGAAGCCTGTCTTCTGCAATTAGTCCCTGAAAAGGCATAGATTGGACTGGGGAATTACATCCCATACCTGAATGCTGAAGCTCTGTGATTCAATAAAAGGCAGTGTAATGGTCTCGTAATCAGCCCCAGTCTCCTGGATAAGATACACTTCTCGGCGCAGGTATTTCTGAAGATGCTTCTCCGTTGCTGGGTACACCACGGTTGTCTTTATCTCTGGAATGAGAAAACATGTTTACACAGCGTCATTATCACTGTAGTCGAAGCCATTCCTTTTGTGGCCTTCATTCATTTCAACCGCTGTCCCTATGAGATTTGCTAAGGTCTACTTTGTCTGTGAAGTGGACAGTGTGGTTGCCGCCAAAACCCACTTCCTACCAATACTCAACTCCAGCCCACCCCAAGGATCCTGAAACTGAGAACCTGAGGAGCTTGGCCTATGCGCCACCACCCAGCCCTGGTCAGAGGAGAGAACTACAAGCAGATCAGCCACAACAATGAGTCTTCGTCACAACTGGTTTACTTATGAAGCTACAGGCACAACAGGGGCATAGAAGCCCATGCACAAACAGAGACAGCTAGTCACATAAAAGCCAGCACAAGCTCTCTGGAACCCCCCAAAATCCTTTTGCTCCCCGTAAAAAAAATGGCTTCTATCACGATTTCTTTGCTTACCCTCCGCCACCCAAATCTGGCTCGAACCCTTCTCCTGCTGTGACAGATGGGTATGACTTTTATTTCAGGTGCTGGGAACAACTAACTGTTGGTTAAGGTGTCCATTGTAGTCAATGTGTCATGTCCAAGAATGTATGGCACCATAATGCAAGACACGGGGCGTAGTTAAGGACATTGACAACATACAGCCAAAAATATGCAGGGAAGTTTGCATGGGGTTTTTAAAGGTATATTTTAAGCCTAGGGTAAGTACATAAAGACGGATGTGGCAAGCATAGAAGCTGACAGAATTAATTCATGCTTGCCACAAAGGTAAATTCAAGAGGATGAAGTCCAAAGTACTCAGAGAGAGGCTCTCTTTCTCTTCGGTTCTTGAGAAGACTAGTTGCTAAAAACAAGTTGTCCAGAAGTTCCCAGTGAAGGATGGGTGGGAAGGGACAACCTGGTAAAAATATGTTTTGTGTTGCTGTTTCTCTGAGTGACAGTGGAGCACAGCACCATGAGAAATCTGGATGGACAGGACCAATTCCAAGGCTGACGTTCTCAAACATGAGTTGTATAAAATCCATACAAACAACACTGTCCATCGAGAAAACAACTGGGCCAAAGAAAAACCAACTCAAATCCCTAATGGTCTCAAGAGTACATGGGGATGGACACATCACGCAGGTGGCTGACTTGGGGTTCCAAAAGTTCCATTTGTGTGTGTGTGTGCTGGACTCGATTCATGTGGTCAGCTTTTCCCAGTGGAAATCCAAGCCTGCTGCTAAAGAAGCCAGGTGTCTAGAACAACAAAGAAGAGGCAGCACAGGAGGAGACTGGCCATGTGCTCCTTTTAAGACTGATTGCTGTCACACTGCAAAGCCAGCATACAATAAGACCATTCTTCATGACCTGAGAGTGGCCTCCACAGCTGGGCTGTTGTGAGGCCTCAGATGTGCAAAATCAAGGCTGGCCCTTAGGGAAGGAGGTACAGTTTTGGCAATGCTACATAACATCCTCCAGTTCCGTTCATGCCCTTGTCGGCCTATGTGTTCCTGTCTATAGCAACCTATTGTCAGCAAGCTGCCAAATGTTTCCTACTTTCGATTTTATGCGCATTCCTTTCCTTACGCTTAATTGCTTTGCAGCAGGAACGTGTATCTTTCAAGGCCGCAGGAGGAGAGGCGCTGGATAAGTTGCTTGGGTTATCTCACGGAGTTGCCGTGGGAAGAGTACCTGTTATGCTTAGTAGTACCGTTAGTTTCTCAGGCACGTGCGGGAACTCCCGCAATTGGGCCTCATCGGTTTGAATGCACTATAACCTGTCATGCTGTTTGATTCCACGTCATTCCTAACAGTGATCCTGTCAAGACACCTTTCACTTCAATAAAAGTAAAACCTTTCTATAAGTGTGTACTTCGTTGATGCTGTGGGGACCTGACACCTATTAAGATGCTCTGACATGATTCCCAGAATTCTTTACTTCGTCACATGGCAAGGAACAATATCTCGGGTCTGTCACTGTGCCTCTTTACCGATGGATGATTGATGGTTCATCAGTTGGATTTTTTCCCCTTTAACATTAGGTTAAGGGTCAAGTATAAAAACAAAATTCAGTGCCACTTACTAATGGCATCTAGTCAATAAACTAGGTAGGAAAGATATTAAAGGAAGAATTCCTCAAGTGGGAAAGGGTATCAATGTTTCTCGAAAGAACATTCATGCGGCAAATCTGGCGTTTCTACAAGGTACATCCTTCAACAGAACAGCCATTTAAACTGAAGGAGCGCTTCTGAGGTTGTTTACATGCCACTGTTTCTTGCATCTTTCTTTGCAGGTTTGTGCTGCTGGCTGATTTTCGTAATTGAGAACTGGTGTGGAGTAGCGGCTAGGGCACTGGATTAGGGCTAGGGGAGACCCAAATGCAAATCCCCAGTCAGCCATAAAGTTCAATGGGTGCCCCTTGGGCACCATCGTCTCTCACAGCCCTTCCTACCTGACAGGTCAGTTAGGAGGATAGATGAGGGGAGAACCTTGTGTGCTGCCTTGAGCTCCTTGGAAGAAAAACAGGATTAAATAATGGGATCGATTTCAAAAATCCCTACTGAGACAGGCTACCTAAAATCGTGGTTGTTAAAGCTAAAACAACCCAACCACATTTAATTGACACCTTTGGGATTTTAAAAGGAGGAGGGTTGAGCCACGGATGGCCTTTGGATCAGCTCTGAACCACAAGAACATGGCCTTTCTGGGCCACGATGGTGGTGGAAACTCCATGGAGTCCATGGAGCTAACTTATGGTGACTCCATGGAGTTTGCAAGGCAAGAGATGTTCAAAGGTGGTCTGCCATTGCCTGCCTCTGTGTAGCAATCCTGGTATTCCTTTGGTGGTCTCCCATCCAAATACTAATGAGGGCCAACCTTGCTTAGCGTCTGAGATCTGATGAGATCAGGCTAGCCTGGGCCAACCAGGTCAGGGTCATGATACAGTTCTGATAATCCCCCAATCCTTTTCCACGGTGTGTTGCTAGTCCTCACAACCGCATATAGAGTATCAGACTTTTGGAATCCTTCTCAGGATAACTGATTAAAATCTCAAGGGGGCAGACTGAAATCTCAAAATAGTCACACACTTGATGGCTTCTTTTAAGACTTCTATGCATGCCTCTTTGGGATAACTTCTGAAACGCAAACTGGAAAATGAAGGCGATAATGAGGCACTAACAGCGTGACTATATCTCACATTTAGCATGCAGTTAATCTCCACATTATTTTAATGAGTCTGTGTGGTGAATAGTCCATTTCTTCAAAGCCAAAGGACTGCAACAACACACACTCACGGAAACCGTACGGGACAGTCCTAGTGGGGGGTGCGAGTGCTATTATCCACATGGCCATTCAGTGTGCTGCCACCAGTCCCCGCCCCATGACATCAGCAAGCCCTGCCCCATCAACCCCAGAGTTTGGGATTCTGGGGGCCTTGCAGCATGAAGTCTGATATTGTATTAACAATACATGAAAGAAATAAAGCAATTTCAAAACCCTTTGCTGGTTTCCTTTTCCCACTCAAGCTTTATAAAAACCTTGGCTCTTCGTTTACCTCATTTTCTCTCTATGCCTTACGCCTCCCCGTGGCCTGAATGAATTGCCAGCCTCCTGCTCACAGCCGGCTGAGTTACCAACTGCTGGTCAGTTTCCTGATACATCCTGTTTAGTTTATTACATTAATGAGGCATACTCATGGCCGCACGGGCTAGAATGTCCCTTCAGCTGCTGTTCTTGAGCTACAGCAACACTGGGAAGACAGCAACCCCTGACCGGCTTCCATTTCAAGGCAGAATCTGTTAGTTTCCTCACGAATTAACTTGTGGGTTGACTGCGGTGCTAATGAACTTACGATATCCCAGGGAATATTTGAAAACTGTCAGAAGTGGGAGGCTGCTATTTGCACAGACAGCAGGACCGGTTTCTACCTCCTCCCATTTGAGAAGAGGCAGCCTCGCATCTTGACCCCCTGAAATCAACGGTTTCAAGCACCAAACTCTGTGTGACACTACAACCTTGGCTTTTTGCTTGGTCACAAAGCCAAGGGTCTGCAGAGCATCCAGCTACGCTGTCAAGAACACAACCATTATTCTCCTAAGATAAAATCTGGTGAGTGCTTTTAAAAGAGAGAACCATCATTTTCTTCCTTTGTCCTTAAAAAAAAAAAAAAAAGAGCAAATCCCAAGCTTTTGTTGACTGGGGGGCGGGGAGAACCCTCTGAAAATATAAAGTCATATGCTGGGACTTCTTGAGCTCAATCTGGGATGTGGGGGGGGGGGGAAAATAGACATTTATCTTTAATTCCTCCGCACCTCTCACTGATGAATCCTATTCCCCTTACAGGCAGGTATCTCAGGCACCTAAAATTCTGTTCCTTCTTTATTCCCCATTGTTCTAGTTAGGGTTGCCAACCACCAGGTGGGGCCTGAAGATCCCCAGACTACTGAGATTAGTTTCCCTGGAGAAAATGGTTGCTTTGGAGGGTGGACTCTGTGGCATTATACTTTGCTGAAGCCCCTCTCCTCCCCAAACTCCACAGTTTCAGTCTTTGATAGGGGGCAGAAGTCCCTTTACTCCCCACTGAAGAACATAGCAGGCAACACCTACTATCTAGAAACTCACTAATAGGTAGAACAACTTGAACTTTCCTTTAATAAGCCTCTCCGTGTACATGACCAATGTGCAGGTATGCAACAGCTGGTACTGGCAGCTGATGAGAGAATTCTGTGCAAGAGACGGGGTTCCCTAGATGCACTCAGTCAGACTGGGCAAGCTATTCTGGAGCATCTTGCTTATCACAGTGCTTCCTCCAGAGGAGGTGGCTGTGGAGAATCAGGATTTTTTTCACTCTTGTTGTGGTTTAACATAATTTAAGTATAAGAATACATGATGGGGGGACAAAGTGGTGGCAGTGGGGGAACAATTTAAAAGGAATTTTGGCCAGAATGTGTCCAGGTCATAGATATCTTGGGTAAAATATTGGAAGCTGCTATTTGTGGCTCGATGGAAAATACAGCAAAAACTGGGAGTAAGATAAGGCTGGCTTGCAAACAGGCATGGTTGCCCGGGGGCAATTCTAGATCGCTAGAGGCAATCAGGCAGGGAACTTTTGTAAAGTAAAAGAGAGTCTGTTTTTCTTTTCTTTTCTTTTCTTCTAGGAAAAGAAAGAAAAATAGAAAACAAGAAAAATAGAACCAGGACAGAGAACATGAAGAT
Organism: Gekko japonicus; assembly: GCF_001447785.1. NCBI lineage: Eukaryota > Metazoa > Chordata > Lepidosauria > Squamata > Gekkonidae > Gekko > Gekko japonicus. The sequence continues at coordinate 395,996 of NW_015173165.1, forward strand.
CTTTCTCTACACTGTCACCAATTTATCCTGCATTTCCTCCATGGAGTGTAAGGCAGCATTTTCTCCTCCTCCATTTTATCCTCACAACCACCCTGTGAGGTAGGCTAAGCCAAGATAATGTGAACAGCCCAAGGACGTCCACTTCCTGGCTCAGCAGGGATTCAAGGCCAAGTCTCTCAAGACACAGTCTGACACTCTAATCTGCTGCTGGCTAATTATAATTGTAAATCTGTTTTTACTGGCACATGTATTGCTTTGATTGGACATGTTTCGCTTTTCTTTTATTAAATGGATTTTAGCTGGCTGTCTCTTGTCACATATTGTTGTTTTTATCGCATGGCATTGAATATATCTATACTGTTTAAAACATATTATGACCTGCCCCAGAGATGTGTGTTAGGATGAAAGGGCAGAATAGGAATGCTTTTAGTAAACTAAATAATGACTAGAAAAATAATCAAGGTACTGTGGGTCAGAAGAACTGACAAAATGAAGATGAGTATTTTAAACTCATTAAAGCAGAACAAAGTTGGAATTTTTTTTGGCAGTGATGGAAGGGAAAAGATGCAGAGTACACCAGAACGGCAACAATGTGGAAGAGACTAGGGGGTCTGCATTTGGTATAAACCAGGTGTGCATTCTGTATAAACCAAGCCATATTTTTGAAGTTGAATCAGATTATGTAACCAGTATTCAGCTACCGATATAAATTATACTGATAAAAGTTGAAATTGTTTGGCTTTTATTTGGCTTTATTTGGCAATACTGAATAGCAGCTGGAGGAGAGGTTTAAACTTTAAAGAGCTACAAAGTTACCTTTCTCTTCTCTAGGGCTCTCTCCCACCGTTTACTCTGGTTTCAAATCAGATCCTGCGTGCCTGCCTGGAGAAGACTGAAGAGTGACTAGTTTGACTAAACAACATTTTTAAAAAAGTTTTCTTATCTTATGGTTAGTTGTTCTTTGGGATTGGGGGGGGGGTGAGGCCTAGGGCCTCAGGCATTTGTGGGTTTTTTGTTATCTTTGGTTAGATTTTAGACTTCTGGTTTGTGGTTTGCATTTTGCAGTTCGGAGTTTTTGCTTCTTATTTGTTGTTTGGGCCTGATGGTTGTGTGAGGTCAAGGGCCTCAGGCCTTTTTTTGGTTCCCTCTTTGGTTTTATTCTTAGGTTTTATTCTTCTGGTTATTGTGGCTTAAGTTTGAAGCTTTCCCCCCATCTGTGCGAAGGACTGCTCCACAGACACCTTCCACTGCTCCATCCTTTTCACTGAAGCTGCTGCAGAGGTGCCCGCGGATGTTGGCACTGGGCAGGGATCTGCTGCTCAGGCAGCACCTCTTCCACCTGTTGTTCCTGAGGCTCAGCAGCAGGAGATGGAACTCCCTGAGCTGTCTTTTTGGGTGAGCTTTCAGGATGAGAGTGTTCCGGCTCTGGAGTTCACCCCAGGGACAAAGAGGTTTCTGGAAGAGCTAGAGAAAAGGCTGGATGCCCCTGCTCTGGTTCCTCCAGAGGCCAGCAGGCCTTCTGAGGAGGAGCAGAAGGGGAGACCGGATGTGGTGCAAGAGGAAGAGATAGAGGTGCACCCCAAGGTCCTGCCATCTCTTCCCCTTCTCCCTCAGGCATCTCTTCCTGTCCCCCCAAGACACGATGTGTCTGACCTGAGCTCCTCACAGGAGGAGGATCCAGGTGCCTGCAGCTGGTGGTCAGCATGGGTGCTCCTACACCTCCGAAGTCTGGAAGCACTTCCAGCTGACAGAGGATCCCTGTTTTACACAGTGCCAGCTGTGTAGGGCCTGGATCAGTTATGGGAGAGACCTCAGTAATTTCACAACTACTGGTTTGCAGAACCATCTGAAGAAGCACCAACAGGCAGTGCTTCTTTGGGTGGAGAGAGGCCTCAATTGAGGCAGTGACAGCTGGTGTATACGGCTCCTGCTGAGAGAGGAGGATCAGGGTGGATACAACCCCCTTCCTCTCACTTTCTGAGGCCTTCACTAGGGAAATGGTGCATAAGGTTTCTCTGTGTTTCTCCTTGGAAACATTACTGGGCTTCTGTGTATTGGGCATGCTTTGGCTCAGATGGGCTAGCAAATGTGCATGCCCACCTTGCACTGTTGACTGTTCTATGGAGCTTCTACCCAAAAAAATATTGAAAACCCAGCTGGGATTCTTTGGTGTGGCATAGGTTAGTTCTGTTAGGTTTGCACTGCTGCCATATTGGCACTGGGTTGTGCTGCTGGGCACTATTGCACTGGTTCTGCTGTTCTTGCAACCCCCCTCCCCCACACTCAGATTGTGATTCTGTGCTTGACATCATTCCTGTTGAGCTGGCATTTGCCACAATGGCACTGGGTTCTGCTGCTGGGCTTTAGGAGGCTGGCACTGGGTTCCGCTGCTGGGCACTAATACATTGGACTGGTTCTGCTGTCCTTACATAAATGCCCCCACCTCATTTTGTACTTTAGAGATTCTCATATTTGATATTAGTTCTGTTGGGACTAATTGCCACAGTGGCACTGTTTCTGCTGGGCACATTGCTCTGGTTCTGCTACTGGCCTTGCAAACATGTCCCCCACACACACACTTGAGTTTCTACTGCAGAGATTCTCTGGAACATTCTGCTGGGCTTGTATTGCCCTGCTCCCCCCCCCCATTGAAAACAATGGATAATGAGGGCACCTTCTTTGGGTGCCCATAGAATTGGGCCCCTGGTACAATCTTTTATAAACTTGGGGGTTCTTTTGAGGAGAGGCTCCAGCAGCTACACTGCAAATTTGGTGCCTCTACCTCAAAACCACCACCACCCCAACCACTGAATATACCCCAGGAGATTTCCATTGACTTCAATGGTCCCCATAGGGTATAATGGACCCAAATATATTTAGGATTCATATCAATATTAGGATTCAGGGATATCAGGAAATACTGATATTTTTTGGGTCCAATATACCCAAATCCAAAAAAAACCCCCAAATTTTGTTCTTGCACACCCCTAGGAGAGATGGCAAGGTAAAGGAATCTGGGAAGGAGAGAATCATCCTGCTTACTGAATACCCCACAGACTCTTCCTACCTTTTTAAATATTTAAATTCTGCTTATACAGTTTCAAGCTTTGCCCCCTAACAATGAGGACTAGCCTCCTGGGTCTATGTTAAAAAAAGGTGATGAACACAGGAACCTGCAAACCTCAACACACATACATCTACTGGGGTGTTGTGGTATGTAATTACTTGTAACGCCATGGCACCCTGCCACTTCCACTTGAGTCTGTTTGAACATTGGCATTGTTAAAAAGCATGCTGGGTGATTTAATGGACCTCATAAGGTTGCCTTGTGCTTAATGAAACACAGCTAATGTTCCGAGCTTAGAAACCATCAGGCTTACCCAAATCAACCCTTTATAAATCACAAAGCGTCTTAACGGCCACAGCTGCACATCATCAGGCTCGGATTAAAAGTGAAGCCATCAAAAGGCACACCCCAGATGGAAGGCAGCTGAGAGGAACAAAAAAAACCATGCAAAGAAGACAAGCAGGCCATTTCTTGGCATGCAGCTGGCTGCCGAAAAGGAATAAGGCTATCACTCACGCTGCCAATGAAGAAACTGGCAAAAGTGATCACCACTGCCAAACGGCATAAATTCTGAAGCATTGCGGGCAATCGGATGCGGTGATTTCATTCAGACATCACCAAATCACGGTTTGAGCTACCCCTCATTTAGAACCCCCTCCATTGGCCTGAGATTTGATCTGTATGTGCAAACCAATGGTTTGGATTTGCTTGCCTGCTTTCCACTTCCATCCGCACAGAACTTTCATCTCTAAGTAAGGTGGCCTCTGAAAGTGGAGCAGTGGCCAGAACCATGGTGAGTCTGCTCAGACGCCATACCCCCAATGGTAAGCACAAACTGGTTTGCAAAACCCACCTCAAAAACCATGATTTCTGATTCTCACCCACTTGGGGTTTTTTCACCCCAATTCAAATTGAATACTAAACCATATCTAAGTTTTCTTAACTATGGTTTAGCATGATGACTGAACTGAGCCGCTCTCTCTCTCTCTCATTGTTTTTACCCACAGATGGAATGGGAAGGACTGCAAACGGAGAAACAAACGTCCCAGCTCAAAAGGGGGAGCTACGGTTAAAGATCAGAAGTGCTGCTTATTCTTCATTGCTTCCATCAGAAGGAAAGGAGACCCACACCAGGATTATTCATAGCACTTTGTGGAGAGGATGTGGCTCAGTGGTGGAGCACTCGCTTGTCATGCAGAAGGTTACACATTCAGTCGCTTGTTAAAAGGACAGTAGAGAGAAGTTGATGTCCAAGACCTTTCTTTACTGAGAAACTGGGGAGCCTCTGCCAGGCACTGCAAACAGTATGAAGCTACAGGGCCCCTGATTTTGACTTGGTATAAGGCATGCCCAGATGCTCATCATGATGAGATGGGAAAGGAATAGCTCTTTAGGAGAATGAAAAGTGGGAATGCTGGTCGTTCTTGGGGAGAAGGATGTTCGAAAGCAATCTGTGGGAGAGTGTCAGCTAAGCTGCCATGAGTGTGGAGAGACTTTCTAATTGCTTTGCATTCCTTCCCATGCGCTTAATTGCTTCACAGCTGTAACGCTTATCTGTAAAGAGATATTGGAGAAGTTGTGTCTACCGTCCATGGGAGCTTCTTGCTTTCCCAGCTTTGCTACCGTTAGAGACTCTCGCCATCTCCTGCACGCGGGAGTCCACCTAATTGGGTATTGCAAGGGTGTGTGTGTATACGAATGCCCTATATCCTATTATGCGCATAGGTAGTCCGCCATTCCTAACAGTGGCCCCGGTCACACGCGCAGGAAACTGCGGGGGAGAAGTGTGGCTGTTTGCCCCGGGGCAAACTAACACGCAGTAAAGTGATCATACCTCCTGTGGAGGTTCTGTGGAGGTACCGTGGAGCTTCCGTGGTTACGGAGAGGCGTCGATCACAACACATGCCTGCGCGCAACGAAGAAGCGCGCGGCGCGGCGAACTGGGTTTCTTTTTTTGTGTACACTACGAATGCGCATGCTCCGTTGAGTGCGTGTGCGCAACCACGGAGACTTGGGGGAAAAAAAATCTTCTTCGCAAGGGGACATGGACGGGCGCCGGATGCCACCGGAAACGCGATCAGACGCCCGCCCTTGCCCCGCAGTTTCCGGAAACTAGTACCTCCGAGGTACTAGTTTTTTGCTCCGTTTTATCGGCGGTTCGCCACAGTTCAACCACGGGAGCTCTACGCTCCCCAGATGTTGCCGTGTGATCGTGCCAGGTAACTCCGCCTCTCTTCCGTCTATTTAGCGTGGCTTCTGCTCCGTGTGAACGGGGCCAGTGTTCATGTTACTGCATCTATGGCTTTTCAATAAAAGTAAAACCTTCCTGGAAGAGTGTACTTCGTTGTTTTGCTGTGGGTCCTGACAGAGATATCTAGCCCATAATTCTTTTATTTATTGTACCTGTATCCTGTCCTTCCCCCAAAGAGCTCAGGTTCCACCCCAATTTATTCTCAGAGAGAGACTAACAGTAAGACTGAGCACTTGGTATGGCACTTTTGTGGGTTCAAAGTGCTTTGCATACATGATCTCGCTTGCTGTAATCTGTACAGCAGTCCTGTAAAGTGGATCGGTATTATTATCTCAGCGTTGCAGAGGAGTGGCAATGGTGAGGCTGAGAGATAATGGTTTGGCTACTGCCCCCTAGTGGGTGTACGGCAGAGGTGGGTGTTGAACTGGCAACTTATTGCTCTGTGGCTCAGGCCCTAAACTACTATGCTGCAGCAGATTAGGTGAAGACTGTGACTCTGCCAAGGCCGCCTAGTAAGCTTCATGACCAAGCAGAAACGGGAATCTGGGCCTCTGTGTCACAAGTCCATCTGAGCATCTTTACGAGGCCTCAGTTCTGTGCAGTGTACACAACGATGTACAGGGTTCTGAGCATTGCGTTCTGAAGCAAAATGAACTGCCCAGGCTGAACTGTTTGGGGTTAAGCACTTTGGACGTAGAAGGTTTTGTCTGCGAGTGCACCTCGAGAAGCTCCAGAGAACTGATCACAGCTCCACAGACGGACGAGTCGGACAGAATTCTGAGCCCCTCCCAGTCTCTCTGAGCCCTGGCCCGGATGGTGCCCGGGCTAGCCCAATCTCGTCGGACCTTGTAAGTTAAGCAGGGGCGGCCCTTGGTTAGTATTTGGACGCGAGGCCAATAAAAAAAAATCCAGGGTCACAGCGCAGAGGCAGGCAACAGCAAACCACCTTAAAACCACCACACCTCAAAAAGGATATTATAGCTTTGGAAGAAGTGCAGAAAAGGGCAACTTGAATGATAAAAGGGTTGGAACACTTTCCCTATGAGGAAAGGTTAAAGCGCTTAGGGCTCTTCAGCTTGGGGAAACGACGACTGAGGGGTGACATGATCGAGGTTTATAAGATTATGCATGGGATAGAGCAGGTAGAGAAAGAGGTACCTTTCTCCCTTTCTAGTGGCTATTAGCCACAAGGTATAGATAGGGGCTCTGGGGCAAGTGATGCTCTGTCTTCTTGGTGCTTAGGGGAGGGGGTCAACAGTGGGAGGGCTTCTAATGTCCTGGCCCCACTGCTGGACCTCCTGATGGCACCTGATATTTCTGGCCACTGTGTGATACAGAGTGTTGGGCTGGATGGGCCTTTGGCCTGATCCAACACTGCCTTCTCTTATGTTCTTATGTTCACCTCTGAATGTCTCTTGCCTTGAAAACCCTATGAAACCCTTGAAAACTTTTAAAAAATTATTTACAAGCAAGCAGATACAAAACATTAAAACCTAAAATGTACAGTACCCTTTCCCTTTTTTCACTTCTACCAGTCTGAGTAAGACAGGAAATGTGTTACAGTTACCCACTCTCCAAATACCCCACATATTGCTTCTCGGGATTTTTTTTTTAAAAAAAAGCTTTCCCAGGTATTTGCATATAGGGAAATTCCCTTCCCAGCCTTGACATTCATCACCAACCACAACTGGGGATGCCAAACAATTCCAAAATAAGAAGGAGCTGCATCCTTTAGGCGATGTTAAATATTTTCTTTACTAATCGTAACACTCCTCCCACCCTAAGAAAACCTGACGGTACTTTCCACCACCACCAGCACTGCCCCCTTTGCCATCTACTGCAGCACCAAACTTTGGCATACAAAATATATGTAAAACCTGTAAGCCAATTATCTCTGGGTCTAGGATCCTGTGTTTATATGTTGCTTATCCATACTTGTATCTAAGCATATTGTGTTGTTCGAACATAATTTATCACCCAGAAAGATAATAATCAGCAGAGTATTGGGATACTGTTCACCTGTACCAGCATGCACACCATTAATCTCGGGAGATCAAGTTCCATGCTTAGGCAGCGTGTTTTGTACTGGGTCCAGGAAGACTTCAGATCAAGAGCCAGCTGCATTTGAGGAGGGAAGAGGCACCAGCCGAGATAGCAAACCCTCCTGCTAGCGCAATAATTTTGTTCCTTCCTGATTTGCCAATGTTTTCCATTAAGGACTTGTTGTGACTGCTATATGACTGTTGTATGAACTGTCTAACAGACTTCCCCAACACAGTTTTGGAATGAACTAACTGAGCCATGAGAAATTAAATAATGAAATAGCAATTTTCTTAAGGATTTTTAAAAATTCTTTCAAGCACCTGACTATATGTTTGTTTGTCCATTGAGTGATGAATGAGGTGGGTGCGATGTACAAACATGCTAACTTGGGTTTTAATGCTTCAAGTGACATTGAATAAAGAAGCACATCATGACGGAGAACATGTGGTGGATGATTTAAATGACACACAATAGGTAGGGGACTTATTCCAACCTCTCATTCGACTATCTACATCTATAAATAACAAGTCACAAAGCAGTGCCGAAACACGGCAGCAGCACCCAGAAGGATGGGGTAGGTAGAACATCTTTACTGTACAGCAATGGAATGAGGCCCAATTTTAAACATGATGTTTCTAAAGGAAAACAACTTGCCTGTGAGACTTTGCACATATATGGTGTCTTCTCTTAAACTGAGCTGCTACCTGTGCAAAGTAGTTATGCATGTTTAAGTTAGCACTAGGGTCTCCAAAGCTGTTGAGCCTGTGGGTCATTTCGGAATCATGAGAAGCAGCGGGTGCCACCATAAAATGGCCGCTACAGGAGACATGATCAACTACAAAATGGCTGCCATGGAAGGCAGCTGCAAAACATTCGTATGTTTCAAGCCAAGCATCCTCCCATGATGACAGCAGATCTTTCTGAACAGATCCTCAACAATGTTCCCTCTAAGCTGTGGAGTCTTGTGAGCAAAAATTCTACTTTGTGAGCTACTGGCATTAAAGTTGTGAGCCAGCGATTTGGCTACTGCATAAGTTAGTTTGTTCTGGAGCCATCCTTCCTGAGCTAAGACACAGATGTGTGAGCCAAAGGCTAAAAAACTGTGAGCTGGCTCACACTAACTCAGCTTAGAGGGAACACTGGTCCTCAAGGTGATGTTTTCTCAAGCACCTCCTCCTGCTGCATTGAATATTTATTTGATTCATTTGCAAGATTCTTACCCTGCCTTTCTGCCGCCAAGGCAGTAAAACAAATTAAAACATCCAAATTAAAATACCTTAAAAGCCGTTAAAACCAACATGCAAATGTATAATTAAAACAGGTTAAAACAAAAACTTAAAATAAGTACAAAAGACAATAAACAACAGTTAAAAACGTTGGGGAGGAAGGAGGGATCACGGTGGGAATGCCATGTGAAACAAAAGAAGTCTTCACTCATCAGCAGAAGACAGCAACAGAAGAGGATGGATAAAATAAGTCTCCCTTGGGAGAGAGTTCTAGAGTTTTAGTGCTGCAACTGAGATGGACCTGACCTGGGCTGTCACCTTCTAATCTCAGAAAGCAAGGACACTCTGATGATTACCATAGTGGTCGGGTAGGTTCATAAGAGAGTAGGAGCTCCTTCAGGCTGAGGAAAGCCAAGGTTGGTCTTTGCATTGGGGGAAGATATTTTGGAGAAAAGTAAGTGGGTGTCATTAACACATTGGTGGACACCACCATGCCCAAAAGTGCCACATTGGGGACCTCTTTCTTAGCATATCGGCAATCCACAGCCTGGCTTTGTGAGCATGAGTAGATACTTTGCAAGGGCAGCAGCCCAGTTTACTAGGATTCTAGCCATGCACAAACACACAAAATTAAGTGCTTTCGTATCACCAAGCATCAAGGTGTAAATCAGGCCTGGGAGAAGAGGCCAAAGAGACATTACACATTTGCAATATTACAAAACCAGCCACGGGCAGCACGTCAACACATATAAGCAAGCACACTTCCCCACGAGGAAAGCTGGTTGTCTATACTCACCTATTGTCAACACACTTTCAAATCCGCCTTCACAGTTCCTTGATTTTTAAAAAATGAAAGCTCAGGATTCTCTGGGTGCTGAGTGGCGCACTTGTGCAGTGTGATCACAGAACACGTAGCCCTGTTCATCACCACTTGTGGTAAATGCAGTGTCAAAGAGATGATTTGTTGGACAAAGAGGAAGGCCATCTACAAAAGCTCTCAATGATTAATGGAGCTAAAGAGAACTCTGGGGACTCACAGTTACAGCAAGCAGACGAATGCTTCCAGAACACGCGTAAAGTGTTTGTGGTGAGTTTATAGTAGGCAGTATAAAACCAGTGTCTGTTTAACTTTGGATTAAAATAGTTGGCATATATTTTCCATGGAAAGGAAAAGTAGACCTTGAAACCCTAAAGTTGGATTACGCTCACCCGGGGAAGAGAAAGCCAACTAAAATGTTAAAATAAGACAGAGAAAACATCCGGAGATCAACTATTAAGCTCGCCTAAGCTGGAGATGCATTATTATCCACAGAAGACTGTGACTCCGGCAGCCTGGGGGATGATATTTTCATTGCTGGGGAGCTGAATGCTATAAAATTTAAACGCAGTACATGCAGGGTGCTGAGGAATGATACACCACAAAAAGCAAGAGACGATTTAAATCATTCTGGAAAAGTGATCAGGGAATTTCAATTAAACTCATTTGCATGCATACTAAAAACTCATAAGCATCCTGCCTCAGCACTAGATACAGACAGAAAGTGTTAACTCAAAGCCATGTTAAAATCAGAGTTGCCAACATGGAACCTGAGCTTTGGGATGGAGACCGTGAAATCTCTTTGAATGCCCTTGATGCCAAAATGGGGCAAGGCATCCAGGGCAACCCAGCTCCTTCCTTCCCTCCTGTATTCACCCCCATACACACCTGCTGTGCCAAAGCAGGTGTACTGCAGAGCAGGTGGAGGGTCAGATGACAGGACCAGTGAAGGTGTATTGTAAACTACAAAATGAAAATACCACCCGAACCCACAATATGAAAAAGAATGTGACAAGCATGCAGTGGTAAATGATATTGAACTGGTGGCTGTTTAAAATGGGATAAACAGGACAACACAAAAATGGTCTGATGAAGATCTCCTCGAAACAGAACATGGCTTCGCAAGCCACAGCTTGTCCTGTGTGTTAATGCCTTTTTGACATTTCTTCTATCTCTACATTGATACTGATCATTTTTCTGTGTATGTACACACTTGTTAATTGTATACTGAATACAGTTTACAACTGTTTGCTTTTCACATTGTGGGTTCAGGTAGTGTTTTCATTTTGTAGTTTACAATACACCCTTATTTTCCAGACACCTTTTTGTACTTATGTACTTTGGCTTTTTTATTCCTTGAGGGCCTTCCATCTTATTTTCTCAGGACTGGAGAAGGGACTGGCGAGAGAAGTCACTTGTCTTCCATTACAAAGTTTGCATCTGGTATTCAGAATTCAAGGAGGTGACCCTATTTAAAACCAGACAGCTGCTGTGCATTCAAATCCAAAATGGAATCAGATCTAGAGGGCTCTGCTGCTAGAATGGTGTACTCAGTGGAATATTTCTTTCCACTAACTGCTCCACTGTGAAGCCCATAAGAACTGCGGTTAGGAAAATGAAAGCCAAATACCCCAAATACAAAATAAAACACTAGATGTGCAGGAATTTTATACCTTGGCCTATCATGCATACTGTACCCATTTGACAGTCACTCCACACTGGTTATCTGCCAGCTACCCTGTTCAGTTTGAGGTTCTGGTTACCACCTACAAAGCCTTTAAGGGCCTCAGACCCACATACCCACAGGACTGTCTCTCCTGACATGCCCCGCCTCAACAGCATCAGACATCTGAGCAAAGCCTTCCAAAGAGGCAGCCTGCAAATGGGTAAGATTGGCAACTACGCATACACATTCATTCTCTGTGGTGGCCCACACTTTGTGGCACGAATTGCCTGAGGAGGCCAGGATGCAGGAAGTGCAAGGCAGGAAATGTTTAAGAGGCCATTTTTATAAAGGGATTAGGGCTGTACTATAAATTCAGGATATATACAGAGATAGGATTGTCACCTGCTGCAATATTTAATGCAGAAATCATCTTTTTTACTGCATTCCTTTTACCTTGGAGGACGGCAGAAGACAGGAGGGCCTGGCATGATGTGGTCCATGGGATTGCAAAAAGTCAGACTCGACTGTGCGATTGAACAACAAATTTCTCCTTATATATAATTGAGTAGTGGGTGCCAAAGTTCTAAAATGCACTCCTTTAGTGTATGGACGCTTGAACTGTCAGTCAGAAGACGCTGGCTGGGTTGACTGGCTGCTTTGTGCAGTCCCGCCCAGCGTTTCAAGGTCTTTTGCATATGGAAGCTGATTGGACTTCACTGCATTCCACACCTCAAACTCACCCCCCTCCCCGCAAGGCAGTTGGAATGTCAGTTGCATATGGAACCTTCAAGGTCTTTTGCATATGGAAGCTGATTGGACTTCACTGCATTCCACACCTCAAACTCACCCCCCTCCCCGCAAGGCAGTTGGAATGTCAGTTGCATATGGAACCTTCAAGGTCTTTTGCATATGGAAGCTGATTGGACTTCACTGCATTCCACACCTCAAACTCACCCCCCTCCCCGCAAGGCAGTTGGAATGTCAGTTGCATATGGAACCTTCAAGGTCTTTTGCATATGGAAGCTGATTGGACTTCACTGCATTCCACACCTCAAACTCACCCCCCTCCCCGCAAGGCAGTTGGAATGTCAGTTGCATATGGAACCTTCAAGGTCTTTTGCATATGGAAGCTGATTGGACTTCACTGCATTCCACACCTCAAACTCACCCCCCTCCCCGCAAGGCAGTTGGAATGTCAGTTGCATATGGAACCTTCAAGGTCTTTTGCATATGGAAGCTGATTGGACTTCACTGCATTCCACACCTCAAACTCACCCCCCTCCCCGCAAGGCAGTTGGAATGTCAGTTGCATATGGAACCTTCAAGGTCTTTTGCATATGGAAGCTGATTGGACTTCACTGCATTCCACACCTCAAACTCACCCCCCTCCCCGCAAGGCAGTTGGAATGTCAGTTGCATATGGAACCTTCAAGGTCTTTTGCATATGGAAGCTGATTGGACTTCACTGCATTCCACACCTCAAACTCACCCCCCTCCCCGCAAGGCAGTTGGAATGTCAGTTGCATATGGAACCTTCAAGGTCTTTTGCATATGGAAGCTGATTGGACTTCACTGCATTCCACACCTCAAACTCACCCCCCTCCCCGCAAGGCAGTTGGAATGTCAGTTGCATATGGAACCTTCAAGGTCTTTTGCATATGGAAGCTGATTGGACTTCACTGCATTCAAATTCCTGGAGATTTGAGGGATGGAGCCTGAAGAGGGTGAGGTTTGAGGAGGGGTGGGACCTCAGACAGGTACACTGCCATAGACCCCACCCTCCAAACCAGTCAGTCCCACATAGGGAACCATTGTTGCCAATCTCCAGGTGAGGGCTGGAGAGCACTCAGAATGACAACTGCTCTGCAGAAGGGAGGGCAGAAGTCAGCTGAAGTCAAAGGGGCAGATAATGGTAGGTTGATGGCTACCTGGGAAGGAGATGGGGTTGCCAACTACATGCTGACAAATTCCTGGGGATTTGAGGGGTGGAGCCTGGAGAGGGTGGGGTTTGCAGAGGGGTGGGACCTCAGACAGGTAGAATGCCATAGACCCCACCCTCCAAACCAGCCATTTTGTCCTGGGTAACAATTGTTGCCAATCTCCAGGTGAGGGCTACAGATTACTCACAATTACAACTGCTCTTCAGGTAGCAGAGATCAGTTCCTCTGGAGAAAACAGTGGACTCTGTCATTATACCCTGCTGAGGTCACCACAGCAAATTGACACTGTTTGCCCAAAGCCAGAGCACTCCCCCAGAGCCTCTTTCTAGATCTCGTTGTATTGCTTTCACAACGGGCTTTACTGCTAGTATGATATATATTGCCGTAGAGAGTCCATTTCCATCGTGGCTAATTCTATAATCTTAGTTTTACCACACTGTTTGCTGGATGGCGTAAACTGTCTGATTGCTTAGTATGCGTACAGTAATCTGCCTTGAGTCTCAGCAAGAAAGACTATTGATAAATAAAATTGCCTGTCTTTGCTCCAAATGGATCCATACACGTATGTACTCACATACGTTAAATGACACTGGAAATAAATTGTTTCCTTCCAAAGGCACTGGATTCCCTCCCCCAATCTTCACCTATTCCCAATCCTTTCCCAACAAGTTGCTTCTCCTTTCCCTAGGCTCAGGCCCCCAAAGTTTTTGCGCCTGTGGGCACCTTTGGAATTATGGCACAGGGTGGTGGGCAGAACCACAAAATGGCTGCCTCAGAAGATGGAACCAAACACAAAATGGCTGCCACGGGAGGTGGGGCCAAACACAAAACATCAGGAAGTTAGGTTATGCAGAACTCTAATAGTAACACTTCAACGTTTCATGGAGGAGTTCTGCGGTGGCTCAAGTGGTTAAGACGCTGAACTGCAGGCTGTGGAAGGTCAGTAGTTCAGCAGTTCAAGACCCGGGTGCCGCATGACGGAGTGAGCTCCCGTCTCTAGTTCCAGCTCCTGCCAACCTAGCGGTTCAAAAGCAAGAAATTGCAAGTAGATAAATAGGTACCACTTCGGTGGGAAGGTAACAGTGTTCCGTGCGCCTTGGTGTTTAGTCATGCTGGCCACATGACCACGGAAACGTCTTCGGACAGCGCTGGCTCTTCAGCTTGGAAACGGAGATGAGCACCGCAACCCTAGAGTCGGATTCGACTGGCTTTCGAGCAAGGGAACCTTTACCTTTTAATAGTAACACTTCAATGTTTCATGCAGGAGTTCTGCTTAATAGGCTGCCTTTTAAAATGAAGATATTGTTTAAAAATATATTCTGGCATACATGCAGCTTACCTTCAGTCATGCAGTGAGGATTCTTCTGCTGCGGAGGCAGCTACCACCACAAGCAGTGTTGTTGCTGTTTTAAATCTGCTCAGCCAAGCAGAACTCCAATTGCCACTCAGAAGCTCTGCTGGACTAAAACCCCATCTAGCGCCTCCCCCCCCCACTTTCTGAAAACACTTGTTGGTGCCAGGAAAGGTGCCCGCAGGCACCATGGTGCCACACTGAGGACCCCTGCCTGAGGCTGTCTGTGAGGTCTTCCTCAACCCCTCCTCCCCATCCGGCCCCCAGCTTATAGGCCCCTAGGAGCCAGTTTGGTGTAGTGGTTAAGTGAGCAGACTCTAATCTGGGAGAACTGGGTTTGAGTCCCCACTCCTCTACCTGCAGCTGCTGGACAGTTCTGTCAGAGGTGTTCCTGAAAACAGCAGTTTCTGTCAGAGCTCTCTCAGCCCCACCTACCTCACACGGTGTTTGTTGTAGGGAGGGGAAGGGAAAGGAGTTTGTAAGCAGCTCTGAGACTCCCAACGGAAGGGCGGGGTATAAATCCATCTTCTTCTCCTCTATTTATCTTGTCTCCAGGTACCACTGCCTGGCAATCCCAGTCACTCCTGCCCCAAGGCCCTGTATGAGGGGTTTCCCGCCCTCCCCTCTTTTCTCCTTAATCAACATAACCAAGATTGAGATGCTACCTACAAATATAAAATGGAGGGAATAACAACTCGGAGGCTGTTCTACGCAGCAGTCAGATGTAAATACATGCATCTGAAGTCCTGCTATCCTAAATACCCATTTGTTTCAAAGCCAGATTTCTTTTCGCCCCACCCCCACCCCAGCTCAGCACTACACAGGCTGGCAAAACTGTGCTTTTTCATTCTGTGCCAAAACCAATTCTGGAGGGAAATCTTGGTAGAATAAAACACACACACACACACGAAAAACCAAACCACATCGACATTCTTGTCCAGTTCCCACCATACGTGTGTGCTTCGGATCAGAGTTTCCTACCCACTGGCTAAGGATTCTTTTGGATGAAGTCAGTCTGAAAGACAGAGGCAGGCTCCCGCTCTCTGCAAATGCAGTTTTAAAATAGCACGCAGAGACCAGGACCAGGCGAGCTGAAGTTGTCGCGATCACAATGGAAGCAATCATCTGAAGAGGCAAAAAAGGCCACCGCGAAGGAGCGAAGGGATGCCGGCACTTGCAATTCTAACTGCCCTCAGTTATCAGAGGCACCTCTGCTCATTTCTTATGTGAGCAGCAGAGTGCATGCTGTGGTTTTGTGCATAACGTCTTCCCAGTTTGGTGTAGTGGTTAAGTGTGCGGACTCTAATCTGGGAGAACCGGGTTTGATTCCCCACTCCTCCACTTGCACCTGCTGATGTGACCTTGGGTCAGTCACAACCTCTGGCACAGCTGTCCTTGAAAAAGAGCCGTTTGTGTCAGAGCTCTCTCAGGCCCACCCACCTCACAGGGTGTCTGTCGTGGGGAAGGGGAAGGGAAAGGAGTTTGTAAGCTGCTTTGAGACTCCAAGTGAAGGGCGGGGTATAAATCCAATATCTTCTTCTTCTTCTTCTTTTACCTCACAGGGCGTCTGTTGTGGGGAGGGGAAGAGAAAGGAGTTTGTAAGCCGCTCTGAGACTCCAAGTGAAGGGCGGGGTATAAATCCAATCTCCTCCTCCTCCTCCTCCAGTTGCCCTCACATCCACACATTGACAAGAACCAATCATCTTCACTGCCAACGTTAATCGGGGATCAGAGGGTTTCTCTGAGAAACCCTTCCCTTTGACCACTCTCGGAGCCCACCACCCCAGTCAAAAGTAGTACTGGTTCAACTCGGTTTGCTAAAAGGATGTACCATGTGGTGTGTGTTTTTTTAAAAAAATAGACAAATTCATGACGAATCGATCTAAGGAGGGCTGCTGAAGGCTTGTATGGAATTGTGCAAAGGGGGGAGGAGATGAACAACTGAGAAATACCCCCAACCCAGATCTCCTCCTCTAGGATACAATAAAGTCTTAAAAACTGGGGCTGTTCGATCTCATCACCCTCTGGATGCTTCCCCCTTTAACTGATGGATCAATTCTTTAAAAAGTAAAGGTAAAGGTTCCCTTGCTCGAAAGCCAGTCAAATCTGACTCTAGGGTTGTGGTGCTCATCTCCGCTTCAAAGCCGAAGAGCCAGCGCTGTCCGAAGACGTTTCCGTGGTCATGTGGCCGGCATGACTAAACACCGAGGCACACGGAACGCTGTTACCTTCCCACCAAAGTGGTACCTATTTATCTACTTGCAATTTCTTGCTTTCGAACTGCTAGGTTGGCAGGAGCTGGAACTAGAGATGGGCGTTCACTCCATCATGCGGCACCCGGGTCTCGAACTGCCGAACTACTGACCTTCCACAGCCTGCAGTTCAGCATCTTAACCACTTGAGCCACCGCAGCTCCTCATTAATTCTTAATCCTCATTAATTTACTGGGGTGGGTGGGTGCATCTGTGTGTCTCTTCTTAAATTTAAAAACTAACGTTTTTGAAAACCTGAAGAATCCCCCTCCCCCAGTGGTGCCTAAACCCCTACTTCATCTGCGGGTGGATCTGTTTCACTTCCCAGCTGACTGGCACTCAACCATTACATTTTCTATTAGAGGAGATTATAGCTCAGTGGTTCGGAAGTGTTATAGCTTTGAATATCAGATGTGGGTAAAACTTTCATGCCCCGTTTGCAAGCTGTTATCAACGGGAGGGTGAAGGAGAGCTATATTCACACTAACATGAAAACAGAATGTACTGATAAAATAATGAAGCTAAATTATTGAAGGGATTTACCATATTATATGGTATTGAAGTTAACTGAGATTTTCCTTGTAAGACCAGGTGTGATGGACTGCACTTTTTAAAAGCTTAGAAGTGCTGTGTAAACAGCTAAAGGACTGTGAAGGGTTCATTCTTCACAGAGCCTTGAGTGACAGGCTGTTCCAAGAGAGCTGATTGGTTAGCGTCATTAAACAGCGAAAGACTTCTGAACTGCATGCTGAGAAGGATTCAGTCTGATTTCAGCCTTCACTTGAAGAGTCGAGTACTGACCATTCCTGAATTCAGCCCTGACTGAGAGCAGTTTTAACACAGACAGGAGAACTGGGGAAAGTTGTCAAGGACAAGTGGGTAGTTAGACAGAGACGACCATTTCAGGCCAAAGAAAGAGGTCAGATCTTCTAGAGAAAGGAGAATTTCCCTACCATGTCTAACAGGAAGTTAGCACTGAAAAGTGCAGAGATCCCTGATATGGTGTTGTTAGAAACTGTCTTTAGAGACCTTAAACTCAAGACAAGTACTGGTATTTCAAGAGAAGGGATCTGGTTACTGGAAACAGTGCGCCAGCCTTCTGGAAACCAAGAGTCAGAGAATACTCAAAGTGTGCTGGAGCGTTTGAAAAACACTGGAACAAAAGCCTCGCAACATAAAAATTTAAGTCACTGTGAAAAGCTTAAGAAATTCTCATTAGCAGGAAACACAAGAATTAAAGTCTGTGCATGGACTGATTTTTCCTCAGTGTTATAGTTACCTCAGAAATTCCCTCCCTGATTTCACCTGACCTTTCCCCTCTATGTTAAATAAAATATTTTGTTATTTTTGTATTTCAAAACACCTCGACTGCCATTTAAGTTGATTAAGTTAAAGCGGGCTCCTAATCCTTCCCTCAGGTTCCTGGGCTGAGCCAACAGCCAAAATATCGTACTGTGACAGGGTGGGGCAGTCAAGAGTTCTTCAGCAAAGAAGAAGACACATTACTAGGGTGGCTCAGTCAGTAAAGGGAAAGAAAAACGGAAGGAAAATCTTGCCTCTGAGGGAGGGAAGTGGACAGGGGCTGTCATAGTATCTTACTAGAATAATCTACTGAGCCCAACTGGGTAATGTAGTACTCCCATTTTGTTAAAGGGGGCTCCCAATCATTCCCTTGGATTCCTGGACTGAATAAACAGCCAAAATATTACACTGTGACAGGGTGGGGCAGCCAGAATTCTTCAAGAAAGAAGAAAACAGACAACTAGGGTGGCTCAGTCACAGAAGGGAAAGAAAAAAAGGGAAAATCTTGCCTCTGAGCGAGGAAAGTGGACGGGGCCATCATACCAGGCAAAGAGGGCATCCTGGCAATATCTTGACTCTCAAAGTGCCATTAAAGAAACAAAATTAAATACAAAGTTTTACTGGACTAACTTCCTAAGTTGCTTCTCCTGCCCTCAGCAAGAGAAATACAGGCCCACAGACAGTTTTGCAACTCATTTATTAATTGGGTTAGGTTTGCAATTGGATGTTTGGGGAACCAGGGCATTGGGTTACCATGAACTTTGATTTCTGTCAATTACTGGAGCCATCCTGGTATGGGAACTGTGTCCATTATCTTACTGTTCCCAGAAAGCATGTTGAAGTACTGGCTACATGCCATATCATCTCTGGGGGGAAGGGAAAGCAGATTTTAATGAGGTAGCTCTTTCCGTGAAAGGTCTTTTGCAAGGAGGGGGGGCTCATGCTGGGTTAGAAAACTGGACCTATACAGACCCTGAACTGATCCAGCACGGAAGCTCATCTGCACCATTCCAAATCTCTGCTTTTTTAGACCTGAGCTTTTGGGAGGAAAGTTCCAATCAGAGCTTATTTGCAAGTCGGGGACTGCAGAATGTATTGCTGAGGATCAGGGGACTAATTTGTTTTTAAAAAAGAGCTAAGTGCTGGGATTCAAGTTGAATACCATGTTCTCTGATTTGCAGATCTACAGGTGTGCAGGATCTGCATTTTTAAAAAATTACATTACATGATCCAGGGGCTGACCCCTGGTTCTCAAAACAAGTTCCAGAGCTGAGATCTGGCAAGCACTAAGAAGAGCTCTTGTTGCAAACTCTGGCTTGGCTTAGGTGCTGCAAGATCTGGCTCATCTCAATTTCCAGTTACACTGTTGAGGAAAAGGAAATGAAGGAATATATATTTTTATTCCTTCTGATGAAACAGACCACAACCAAAGCACATTAGTTGGGTTTCTTTCTTTAAAAAAAGAACGAAAGATGACATGGCTACCAGTTACCCCATCTCGCGCTGTCTCCTTAAAGTTAATTCCCCCAATTAAGTAGGAGACTGCCTCTTTGGGTAACAACTGTTGGATGTGGTGTACATACCCTTCCACTGTTGTCTCTAGGCAGAATTAGATGTTATGGAAGATACAGGCTGCTAACTGAAAATAAAACTCTGTGTCTAGTTCCCTGTGATCTCATAACATCTAACAAAACTTATCACATGATGTGACATCATCACGCTGCAAGCTTCTTTGCCCGAGCTAACGGCCAAAGACATAGGGTGAGGATAAGGAAACTCATGGCAAGATGCATCTGGATAAGGTATTGCCACTGGACACCAGGATACCGTTTTTGGTGGCAGCCCCCTGTCATCCATAAAGTCTAGCACAATGATCCTCAGTATGGTGCCCACAGGGACCATAGTTCCCACGGATGTTTTTCTGGCATCCACTTGTTTCTTGCCCAAAGCTCTGATCCAGCCTTGGTGTTCCTCCACTTCACTGGATTATGAGGTGCAGGAGAAAAGCCCAGGGGAACCAGTGTTTTAGCTAGAGAGAACAACCATTTGAAAACAGCAATGTCCATCAAAGGAGGATGCTTGGCTTGGACTCTCCTAATACTCTAGAACTTCTCGACATTTGTGATTGGACCCCGCCCACCTCCATGGCAGCCATTTTGTTGTGGCTTCCATTATCTGTCTTCAACATTCCAAAAGTACCCATGGGTTCAACAAGGTAGGGGAACTCCTGGTCTTGTGTCACCCGCTGTTTGCAGGGTTTTGTAGCACTTAAAAAACCTGCAAAAGCCAGGTACATCTAAAGTAGGAAAAAAACATGAACTATATTTTTAATAATAATGTAAAAATACGTTTATAAAAAATGCATGGTGAAACAAATAAACAATATACGAGCGGATATTGTATGAGGTAACATACTAGACAAAATAATGATGTAAATGAAACCCCTAATCTATATGTATTTATTAGGGTTGCCAAGTCGACTTACCTGCAAAGTGGGGGGATTCCTGCCTTCATTGGGAATTTCCTTGTGCGCGCACAAAGCATGCGCCACGATAACATCACCAGAAATGATGTAATCACGTCGCCCACACTGGGGGCGGGGCACCGTGACTCGAGGGAAAACCATAGAGTTTTTCCTCGAGTCACAGAGTGTCCCCCCACAACGTGGCCAGCGTGATGATGTCATCTCTGGGGATGCCCTCTGGCGGCGGGTAACAGGCCTCCTGGGCAGGAATTTACCCGCCCCCAGTGGGGGCTTGGCAAGCCTAGTATTTATGTTTGTTTTTGTTTGTAGATTATGAAAATAATAAACTTTTTTTAAAAAACCCTGCAAAAGCTCTTTGATTACAGCTGACTGAAAGAATAAGCTTATCACATTACCTTTAACTCTCTGAAAAGCTATTGTCTGTCTCTAGCCTTGGAGGCAGAAGAGAAGATTCAAAAGTGCTGAGGGAGGAGAACGAGCTGTCTCCATAGACCAGCCAAAGTAGCAGCCATGGCAAACGACCATCTGTGACTCACTGCTTCAACTGTTTAATTGACAACAAACCATAAGGAAGAGTGGCACCATGAAGTCTGCCGTTGCTGGGCAGCTCATCTCAGCAGAGGCTGCGACTTCACATACTTTGGTACGTATTCTGGATCATGGCGTATTGGGGGAGCAACCTCAAACAAGAGATCACAGAGTTGTGCTGGAATACCACGCACAAAGAAAGACAAACCAGCTTGTTTGATTATGGCTTTTCTCAGAGTTCTCATCAGCAGCCACAAGAACATCCCAAGACTGTTGAAGTTAACATACATGAGTGACTCAGGCAGGGTGCTCAAGCAGAAGTTTCACTCTCAGCCAAACCTAACCCACAGACATAGACTAATTACAGAAATCCACAGACCACTGCAACTGATTTAGAGTATAAACAGTACTCCACAGCATTCTTGCTGCATATAAGCAAAACTAAATCCTTTCACAAATCAATACGCTCTTTTTTCATTTAGCTGTATTACTATGTCAATTGTGTCTGATGTCAGGATTTTTCTTCTCCTGAAAGAGTTGGAGTTTGCCCATGGAGTATGAAAGAGTTGGAGTTTGCCCATGTAGACAATGGACTTTACTTTTAATAAGCTGCACATTGTTTTAGATTTCTATATTGTAATTGGTCTTTGTTGGACTTGATAGCTGATAACTAAAGTTTTCTCTTGCAATACATTACCAACTAGACTATTCTGTAATGACTAGTCACCCAAAATCATCTTCTTCATCAGATACAAGTAATGCTCATGAATTAAAATTATGTTTAATGATAAGAGAAGAGCCTATGTAATATACTTAGAGAATAAGGTATATAATATGTTGTCATGGAGTGACACTATACACAAATATCTTATCTTACAACTAGTGAATCAAAAGAAAGATTCTAAAAATTAAATTTTTGTTGTTGAATGGAGGTTTTACTTTTAAGGAAGTTCAGCAGACTTTCCTGTTCCAGAACAATGCATATACTATGATACCTTGTAATAAGTAGGTTTCCCAATTGACTTGAAGAAAGAAAGCAATTCAAGGCATGCAGAGATGCCCTACAAAGATGCCCACCTTCTGTAAAGTCATTGGTGGTGGTGGTAGGGTTGCCAAGTCGACTTACCTTTAAAGCGGGGGATTCCCGGCTCTGTCAAGAGTCTCCCCACGCACGTGCTTTGCGGGCACGCACCACGACGACATCACTGGAAGTGATGCCATCGCATCGCCCACACTGGGGGCGGGGCACCGTGACTCGAGGGAAAACCATAGTTTTTCCTCGATTCACAGAGTGTCCCGTCCCCCCCACAACGTGGCCAGCGTGATATCATCATCTCTGGGTGACATAATCACGCTGGGGACGCCCTCCAACAGGGGGTGGAGTTCTCCCCGGGGCCCGATCCACCAGCGGCGGGTAATGGGCCTCCCGGGCAGGAATTTACCCGCCCCCAGCAGGGGCTTGGCGAGCCTAGTATTTATGCTTGTTTTTGTTTGTAGATTATGAAAATAAACTTTTTAAAAAAACCTGCAAAAGCTCTTTGATTACAGCTGACTGAAAGAATAAGCTTATCACATTACCTTTAACTCTCTGAAAAGCTATTGTCTGTCTCTAGCCTTGGAGGCAGAAGAGAAGATTCAAAAGTGCTGAGGGAGGAGAACGAGCTGTCTCCATAGACCAGCCAAAGTAGCAGCCATGGCAAACGACCATCTGTGACTCACTGCTTCAACTGTTTAATTGACAACAAACCATAAGGAAGAGTGGCACCATGAAGTCTGCCGTTGCTGGGCAGCTCATCTCAGCAGAGGCTGCGACTTCACATACTTTGGTACGTATTCTGGATCATGGCGTATTGGGGGAGCAACCTCAAACAAGAGATCACAGAGTTGTGCTGGAATACCACGCACAAAGAAAGACAAACCAGCTTGTTTGATTATGGCTTTTCTCAGAGTTCTCATCAGCAGCCACAAGAACATCCCAAGACTGTTGAAGTTAACATACATGAGTGACTCAGGCAGGGTGCTCAAGCAGAAGTTTCACTCTCAGCCAAACCTAACCCACAGACATAGACTAATTACAGAAATCTGCTACAGTAGACTTTTCTAACCACCAATAAGACTATCCACCAGTGTCCCAACATGTTGATAGCTTGCTTAAAAATAGTTGCCATATACACTCTTATTATTTCTTTAAAATATCCACTGGCCATTCTTTCTACCAAATGCTCAACTCAACGGCAATATCAAAGTGCAATACAAATTGTCAACACACTATATATGTGTATGCGTGTGTGTGTATACACACCCACACACTTTTACCTGGTGCCCAATGTTGAACAGAGTAGGTGCCAGGCTCTGGAGGATTCTGCAATCAAGGAGTCATCGCATTGGCAAAGGCTCCATCTCTGCTTGCTGCCCATCAAGTCTCAGAAAGCCCGGGTAAATATAGCCACAGAAATATTAACATTATACTCATGGTATTCTGAGTTACGGTAGATTGCAATAGCTGAAAAATGAACAAGCCAAATTAGAATAAGCAAATCCAAAGCCAAAACTGTATACTTTTTTGATACGTGGCATGATTTTATTTCTTTTGAACTATGGTGCTGGAGAAGACTCTTGAGAGTCCCTTGGACTGCAAGAAGATCAAATCAGTCAATCCTAAAAGAAGTCAACCCTGACTGTTCCCTGGAAGGCCAGATAATGAAACTGAAGCTCAAATACTTTGGCCACCAAATGGGAAGGGAGCACTCACTGGAGAAGCCCCTGATGCTGGGAAAGATTGAAGGTCAAAGAAGATGGCAAAGGATGAGATGGTTAGACAGTGTCATCGATGCAACGAACATGAAATTGAGCAAACTTCAGAGGATGGCGGAAAACAGGAGGGCCTGGCGTGATCTTGTCCATTGGGTCGCGAAGAGTCGGACTCGACTGTGCGACTGAACAACAACAACAAAATGATTTTATTTCATACACAACTCAGAAGAATAATCAAAGTATGTTTAAGCCCTTCCTCAGATTATGGGATAAGTAACCCTCTCTCTATACTTTAATCATATTGTAATTATACATTAATTACACATGTTTACAGGAAAAGGAAAGAAAAGAAGGGAAAAGAATTCCTTCTGTTTGCATTTATGCCGAATGTTGAGGTCTCTACCAATGCCTCTATTTGCTTGCTTTTTACGCATTTTGTTGTTGTGTGTACACTGTAGGTCGCTTTTCTATATGGGGGGGTTGGGGGTGTGCTTGATTTTTACATCTGTTTCCTTTTCTATATTTAAATAAAAAATGAAAAAAAGAAAAGAAAGTCTGGGTAAACAGAGCAGGGCCCCAATCTTGATTTCAACCATCTAGCAGGTTTATAATTAAGCCACACTGTCAGACGTATTGCATGACAGACTTCTCCCTGCCAGGACATTTAGGTAGCAGGTCTGTAGGGAGAGCTGGGACTTAGCTGAATGCCCAGTTTATATCCCATACATTGAAGAACAAGGCTCTTCTTGGGATTAGAGTTACAGCCAGCCAGAAGTCCACAAAAGCAGCTACACATCCACTAACCGTTCAGGCTCTACCCCATGTGCTTGGCATGTCTGATCAGGGATGGAAATAAGGATAAGTCCTTCTCCTTGACAATGCCACACTTGTAGAGGTTTTTGATCTGTTGTCTAGCAAAGATATGAGATACCTGTTTGGATTTGGAAGTGGGTAAAAACTGGCAGGCAATGGCAAGGAGGGCAATTTCCGTCCTCCAGGATTCGTGGTATATGTTTGGAGGCACGCAGGAAGTTGCCCAGACTGACAAAGACATACAAAACCCTGCAGATGGAAACACTATCCCTCAATTCACCTCCATTTCAGTCTTCAGCAGGGGGAGTCGAGATTTCATTTTGTTTTGCTGGTAAAGGTCAGCATGGTCACATTCGGTAGTAAGGCTGCCAGTTCTGGGTTGGGAAATACCTCGAGATTTGGAGGGCGGAGCCAAAGGAGGGGAGGGACCTCAGCAAGGTGTAATGCCATAGAGGCCAACCTCCAAAGCAGCCATTTTCTCCAGAGGAACTGGTCTCTGTTGCCGGGAGATCAGTTGTAATACCAGGAGAGCTCCAGCCACCACATGATGGTTGGAAACCATAGTTTGTAGGAGGTCCTGTGCGGTTTCGGTCCCCTCGCCATAATAGGAGCAAGATTCATATCCATTAGCACCTTAAAGACCAACAGGATTACCAGGGTATAAGCGTTTGACAGCCAAAGCTTCCTTTGTCAGATATCAGGTATCTGATGAAAGGAGCTTCGACCCTTGAAAGCTTATTCCCTGGCCCTGACCTGGATAGCCCAGGCGAGCCCGATCTCGGAAGCTAAGCAGGGTCGACTCTGGCAAGTACTTGCAAGGGAGACCTCTTTGGAATACCAGCAGTCGGGAGGCGGGGGCAGGCTTTATTCAGCCACCTCTCTGAATAGCCTCCAGGCCCCCAGGAGGATTAGTTACCAGGGGTTGCCATGACTTCCAGGTGCGCACGCACACACACACATTAAAAAATACAAAAAAATAAAAAGAAAGCTTATTCCCTGGGAAAGTCTTTAAGGTGCTACTGGACTCGAATCTTGCTCTTCTACTGCAGACAAACACGGGTACCCTCCTGAAACCGCCTTAACATGGTTATTGGATCAATTGGAAAAGGTACAGTGAAAAGGCAACAGAAATGATCAAGGGTCTGGAGCTCCCTCCTTACAAAGAAAGGCTAAAGAGTCTGGAGCTTTTAAGACAATGAAGGAGGAGGCACACGAGGTGTATAAAACTCTAAACAATGCAAGATGGAGAGATGTTCTACGACCTCCTTTATCATACAACTAGAATTGGGGGGACGGGGTGACCCTGTATGAAATTGATTGGCATTAGCCAGAAAACAGAGAAAAGGAGGTACTCCTTCAGAACAAAGAACTTATGGAATCCACTGCCACAAGAAGTGCTTGTGGCCCACTTGCTTAGATGACTTCCTCTGCAATGCACACAGTCCACAGAGGTCTTTGCAGAAACTGATATGGAAAGAATTATCGGGCCGCAACGTGCATGAAAACCAGTGACAAACTTTTTGTGTTTCCTTTTTTTAAAAAAAAGGGTTCGGAGGGTTTGGTGGGCTCCTAACAGTACAATAAGGGCTAGTATGGTACAGTGGTCAGAATATCAGACTAGGACCAGGGACAGCCCGGTTTGAACCCTTGCTC
Source organism: Gekko japonicus (assembly GCF_001447785.1). Classification (NCBI taxonomy): domain Eukaryota; kingdom Metazoa; phylum Chordata; class Lepidosauria; order Squamata; family Gekkonidae; genus Gekko; species Gekko japonicus. The sequence continues at coordinate 422,144 of NW_015173165.1, forward strand.
AACCATGGAAGCCTGCCAGTTGACCTTGGGCTCATCGCAACAACTTCACAAGGTGGATGTTGCAAGGATTAAGTGGAGGAGGGGCAAATGCTATGAAGAGCTGCTCTGGGCCTCCAATCAGGGAGAAAAGTGGATTATAAATAATTAATAAATAAATAACGCAACTGATTTATGGGCATGTGCGTTAAGGCTTGTACCTGACCCTCTTTTCACCTTCCCAAGAAGGAACATATTCAAAAAAATACTTTGTCAAGATAACTGTAATCAGTTTCTTGATTAGACTTCCCAAAGTAAGTACCATGCAAGCGAATGTTGGCAAGGATCAAGGCCATTTGTTCAGGCTGCAACACTGCACTTGTTCGCATATGCTTACGTTGCAAAGAAGTCAATGAGATTTCCACACACGTATATAAATCCAAAGAGATTTTACTGCCAAAAAAAAAGGCTCAGCTGAACTAAAGCTAAACAAGTCCCTGTGGGAAGGCGGTGGCTTCTGTAGCACTACATGCTCGGAAAGGTCATCGTGATTTCAGATACTTGGAACAGTCTTGAGAACCGAACAGCCAGTATGTTGTGATTCTGCAGGTGTGACTAGTCCCCGTGACTAGCAAAAGCAGGAGTGACCCAAAAGAAGGAAATATTCGGCATGATTTTCTAGTTTGCATAGGTCATACAGGTCACAAAATACAAAGCGTGACATCGCACGAAACTGATTAGCGGCAGTGTTCCCTCTAAGCTGAGTTAGTGTGAGCTAGCTTACAGTTTTTTAGCCTCCGGCTCACACATTTTTACCTTAGCTCTGGCACTGGAGCTTTTATTCACCTGACATGAGGCAAAGGCCCTTTTTGCTATTGTTTACTGTGCTATCTGTTGTTTTATTGGTTTCATCTGGGAGGAGGGCTCCAGAGCAAGCTAGTTTATGCAGGAGCCAGATTGCTCGCTCACAACGTTAACGCCAGCAGCTCACAAAGTAGCATTTTTGCTCACAGGACTCCACGGCTCAGAGGGAGCACTGAAGACTTCTGACATTATTTAAGCCCTGACGGACAGCTCAACAGGCAGCAATGGAGTCATTCTCAGTTTCGTGTGACTCAAACATCTCTCCTGCCCCAGTGTGCTCCAATCATCAGGAGGAGGAAGAGATGATGAAAGCCAGGCTTTCGGCGGTGGACATTCAGCCATTGTGGCCTCCTCTGTTCCTGGCCCCTCCCGGAGCCCTGATGCTTCGGAAACATTACTTGGGCACTGGAGCTTTTATTCACCTGACATGAGGCAAAGGTCCTTTTTGCTATTGTTGACTGTGCTATCTGTTGTTTTATTGGTTTCATCATTTTTATTGTTTTATTAATCTTGTGTTGGAGGCCACCATGAGCACACGCATGGGGTAGGGCGGGGTATAAATAAATAGATGATGATGATCTGCACCAGCCCCACGCCTTTGGTGCACGAACAGATCCATCGTCTTCCAAGGGGAGAGGCAGGAGCAGAGGCTTCCCGTCTGAAGCTTCAAAAAATTTCTAAGATGTTCCATACTGCTATTTGCAGCTAAGACAGTCATTGCAACTCACTGGAAATCAACAATGACGCCTTCAATGTCACAATGGCATAAGAAATTGTGGGATTTATGCATTATGACAAAACTCTCGGATACCCTTACGCGACTTGACAAGATTCCTACTTCTTCCTCCTTTATACCTGTATGGTTTCCAATATTAGAATATTTACAGCAATTTGATGTTACACCCAAGGAGATAGATGCCTTACATCTCTGGTAATCCACTTTACTGTTTCAAAGATTACTAACATTACATACTTCTGTTTGCTTATATCTACTGAAGTTCATGGTTCAGAAACATAACTTGTTAAGAAGAAACTTCTGTTACTTAAAAAGAGCAGTTGAATCTTATGTAACCCACCATCTTCAAAGTAAATTTGTTTATTGATGTGCACTTGACCATCAATTGCCTTTGTTTTGTCGCACCTAATCGCTTTTGTATATAGTTTTGTAATCATAATTTCTCATATCAATAAAAAATATATTGTAAAAAATAAAATAAAAAAATTTCTAAGATGGATCTGCCCGGGCACGGAACCAGCTGTGAGTCTACAGAAGATACAGTGAAAAATGTATCTGTGAAAAATCACACCGGAGCCAACTGAAGCTTCAGCAACGATAGCTGAGCCACCGATACAGTAGAAATGGAAGGGTGAATACACAAGGCTAAATCAGACCACGGATCCATCCAGGTCAGTACCATCTGTTCAGCCTGACAGCACCTCTCCAGGGTCTCCAGCAATGTCCCCTCTAAGCTGTGGAGTCTTGTGAACAAAAATTCTGCTTAGTGAGCTGCAGGCATGAAAGTTGTGAGTGAGTGATTTGGCTATGCCATAAATTAGTTTGCTCTGGAGCCATCCTTCCGGAGCTAAGAAAAAAATGTGTGAGCTCAAAGGTAAAAACCTGTGAGCTAGCTCACACTAACTCAGCTAAGAGGGAACACTGGTCTCCAGTCAAGGTCTTCCACATTCCCAGATCCTTTTAACTGGAAACAGCAGGGACTGACACGGGGACCTTCTACATGCCAAGCAGGTGCACTGCCATTGAGCCTTGGCCCCTCCCCTAATGCATTCCAAGGCAGGAAGAGATGCACCAAGAGGACAGCGAAGAAGAGGGACACAGGCATCACAAGTCCTTCTGGCACAACGTAGATGACATTTCTATTCATGCCTGGAAAATTCTGGCTGCAGGCGCTAAAGTAGGCTATGTACCCTGGTATACTGTACTGGGCCTGGAGAGGTAACCGTAGGAGGGGGCAGTTATAGTCTCAGGGCAAAAGGCCTGAGATAGGAGAATGTTGTGGAGAACTGGAGAATTAGGCATTTGACAAAGAATGAATCACGCGCTGATGTAGCCATTTCTGACTCATTGGCCAAGGGGGCTGTGTGAATTGCAAAAGAGCTGGCCTTACTGCATGGCTGCCCCTTCCAGCTGGCGATGGTTGCTGGATCTCAGTGCTTAATCATCTACAGCTCCAAGCGTTGCCTTGGCATCCAGTGCAAAATTCTCAAATTCTGCTGAAACTTCTGGAGGGGGGGGGACTCTATTATCTAAGGACCCTAAGGCTGAATTTCCCACATCTCTAGTCATTGAAGAGCACTCATGTTCCAAATTAAAACTGGAGGCACATTTCTCCAGTGTTACTTTTAGTGTGTGAAAAGGAAATAAATATTTGCATTGACAGGAGTCTGCCCGCTGTGATTCTGTATGAATTAATGTTCTGAGTATGCCTCTCGGTTGGAAGGGGGTAATCTCAGAGCACTGACTCGTGCAGAGGCTCAGATGGAAGCATCCCCCATGGATAGGCAATTCTGTTTCATCATCAGTTTATCCAAAGAACATCGTAACAATTAGTAAAGGTAAATGTTTCCCTTGCTCAAAAGCTAGTCAAATCTGACTCTAGGGGGTGGTGCTCATCTCCGTTTCCAAGCTGAAGAGCCAGCGCTGTCCGAAGCATTCTCCGTGGTCATGTGGCCGGTGTGACTAAACGCCGAGGCACACGGAACGCTGTTACCTTCCCACCAAAGTGGTACCTATTTATCTACTTGCAATTTCTTGCTTTCAAAATGCTAGGTTGGCAGGAGCTGGGACCAGAGACGGGAGCTCACTCTGTCATGCGGCACTAGGGTCTCAAACTGCCGAGCTACCAACCTTCTGGTCTGCAGCTCAGCATCTTAACCCCTGAGCCACCATGGCCCAATAACAATTACAGAGTACTTTATACATTTCCCCAGCCACAGAAAGTAGTTTGGCAGGTCAG
>NW_015173165.1:425971-438314 GCF_001447785.1 Gekko japonicus
GGAAAGGGTTAAACAGCCCTCCCTCTCTGTGTGCCGGTCTTTTGCTTACAACCACAATCTTGGTATCTGCACTGCACAAAATTAACAACAGTGGTAGAAAGGACCCTGGAACAACCTGTAACTCCCTTCATCTTTCTACTGTCCTTTTTTTAAAAAACCCAAACCACTGTAGTTGGTGCAGCTTGGATGTCGGAATCACGTATGTGCCTTGTGTAAGAATATTTAAGACTCTTCCAGAAGAAGTCAACACCCTTTAAGCACACAATGGAACATAACAACTGCATGCACCGGTGTACAGCTGGTTACATAAACCCGCTCTAATGGGATTCTAACATAAGCCCGTGCCTTATTATTATTTTTTAAGAGCATTAACCACCCAGCGTCCTCCTGGATATGCAGCCCCACTTTATGGCTAAACTGGATTAGATGGCTTCTTGCTGGAAAGCATCTACTCTTTGCAAAAAAAAAATCCTCCTCTGTCATAACAAGTCAGCGTGATGGATCCTGGAAACTGGCCTAAAAGAAACCAGATGTTAAAACAAATGGACTAGCGTAACTCAAATATTATTAAGAACAACGTTGCTTAATGGATCCGACATTTACTGATGGATTGTGCGGCATCAGTTTTCTTTTCTTCTTTTTTTTCTTTTCCTTTTTAAATCATTCTACTGCTGGCGGCAGACTTAACTCACCTCTTAGTCAGCAAAGCCAACGGCCAGCCTACAGCAGGCGTCCAGTCAGCATTTCAAGCTACCCGGAATTACCCATCAAGTAAAATATTTCTCAACCCGCATTGCAGTGTGGCAGGAAGCCCGTTTAGGACAGCGACTGCTGCCGGGTGGCGGTTCCCAGGAAATCAATTCATACCAATTTTCTCAACAGGTTAAGAGAATATTTGACATTTGCCTCCACGAATCCATACATATGGATTGCGACGGCTGAGCCCCCTAAAGACTGCAGCGGCTGATGCTGGCCGAAAATCAATGCCCGATTTCGAGTCATAATTAAAATGGCACGCACTTGTAAAAGTTGAAGCAGTGATGCTTTTTGCTGAATTACTTGGCCATATTTTATAGCTTTGAGAACCGACTCCTGTTTAGTCAGGGACAGAGTGAGGTGAATTAAGCCAGGCAACTGGCACCTACGGCCAACCATGGAAGTGAAGGCTCCAACCACTATGAACATCTGACCCGGAACCTTTTATATGAGTCAGGGAGCATTCCCTGGAGCTGCTCTACCCTACTGAACTGGAGAGGCTTTCATGATTGGCTGGGTGATCTCTCTCTGATCTGTGGTGCTGAACGGCTTGCAAGTTGAACGGGATTCAACAGCCTCATCAAAGAACCATTTGTCTGGATGGAGAGGATTATGTGGCAGCAGCTCCTTGGACGGATTCGGACCCGCATGTGTGATGCCCAATGACTTACTGCTGGGTGGTTTGCCATAGATCCAGCAGAAAAGCAGCCCATCTGAAACAACACTGGGAACTACAAAAGTGCTGCTTGTGGGCTTTCGTTTGCGCTAGGCTGCATTCAAACATGCAAGTCGGATGCACAGCAGTGGTCATCGGGAGACAGAAAATCGACGTGTGAATGCATACACACAGCCAATGTAAAAGAGAGGAAAGATTTTGCTCCACGTTTGGAGTCCAAGTCTGAGCCCGCCAAGGTCCTGTCACCAGTGTTCCCTTCTAAGCTGAGTTAGTGTGAGCTAGCTCACAGGTTTTTTAGCCTCCGGCTCACACATTTTTGTCTCAGCTCGGGAAGGATGGCTCCAGAGCAAACTAGTTTATGCAGCAGCCAAATCGCCTGCTCACAACTTTAATGGCAGTAGCTCACAAAGTAGAATGTTTGCTCACAAGACTCTACAGCTTAGAGGGAGCACTGCCTGTCACCCAATGTTTGGGGAAAGTACCTGGAAGTAGAAGGGACAGCCAAAGGGCAGAGAATCTCGAAGTGCAAGCAGAGACGAGTGAACTAGCGGCTTCTCTTAGGAATGAGCTGTCCACGCAGTGAGAGTGCAATTTTAGAGATTCAGAGGATGGAGAGGCTCTGATGGACTTTGTGGCAGCAGCCAGTCCCCAAGACCACAAAGATTCTGAGCTATTCTGTTAGAGACTCGGCTCAATTGGAAATCACCCTCATCCAATAGATCTCCAGATTTCTTAAATTCTTTTCTCAAGCATTTCTGGTTTAATTATAAAGCAAATGATGGACAGCTACTTTTTACTGATAGCTCATAAACTGATTTGGGTTCTCATAGGGGGGAAAGGTAGTGTATAAATTAAATGAATAATAAATATAGTTGAAGATGGCGGGCGGTTAAAGGTTAAGTTGTTTGTAAGTAGAGAAGGAAACAGGGAATGTTGAAGATATATGGACTGCCAGGAGGAGAGAAACAGTGTGAGGGAAAGGGATACAGGGGAAGGTGAGATACTCCCCGCAAGTCTTTGCAGGCTCCCCATCATGTAGCTGGGCTGGCATCGCATTATTTATTTATGTATTTATGTATTTATTTATTTATTATTTATTTCGATTTATAGCCCAGGGAACTGGGCCAGACTGTTCCCAGGCACAGGTTGCTGGGGGAGGGAGGGAAGGAAAGCTGAAGGCAGAGGAGTAAAGATAGATTGGCTGATGGGTGGGAAGGAAAGAAGGAAGCAGGAAAAGGGGAGAGGACATGGGGCCTCCTAGGAGAGATTCTTTTGAACTATGGTGCTGGAGAAGACTCTTGAGAGTCCCTTGGACTGCAAGAAGAACAAATCAGTCAAATCCTCAAAGAAATCAACCCTGACTGTTCCCTGGAAGGCCAGATACTGAAGCTGAAGCTCAAATACTTTGGCCACCAAATGAGAAGGGAGCACTCCCTGGAGAAGACCCTGATGCTGGGACAGATTGAAGGTCAAAGAAGACGGGGACGGCAAAGGATGAGATGGTTAGACAGTGTCATCGATGCAACGAACATGAAGTTGAGCAAACTTCAGAGGATGGCGGAAGACCGGAGGGCCTGGCCCATGGGGAGCTGGTCCATGGGGTCGCAAAGAGTCGGACTCGGCTGTGCGACTGAACAACAACAAAGGAGGAGAGGAAAAGGAAATAATGGGAGAGGGGATACAGGGAAAATGAGATACCCCCTATAAGTCATTGTGAGTTCCCTGCTTGTTAATACTAATTTACAAATGCATCTTGTGTTTTTATGCTAGTTGATTTTATTTTTTTAATGTTTTGATAAAAAAATTAACATGTAAACTGGGGACCTGAGATTATTTGGGGGCAGGAATAGGTGGGGGGAAGAGCACTATTTAGAACCCACCATCACACACATGTTCCTCTCCAGGACTACCTAAGACTGAGCAGGTTAAGTTCCCCATCTCCATCTGGTTATGTTTTGTTTTTGTAACTGTTGTGTTTGTCTTTTAACGGATTCTCACCTGCTCTCAATGTCTGGTGCCTACTGGAGCATGTTCAGTCCCCATCAGCGGTTCTTTCATCTACATTTTTTCTCGCACCTGGTGAGTCCCCCATGTGCACAGAGTCCCCAGTCTCATCTGCGGATGGGCTGATTTCCTGCTTGCCATGAGCCATACCAGTTCTAAATACCCTGACTTCAACTGCCTGAGGTCACCTCCTTAGGCCAACTACACTTGTAGCACACGGAGCAGCAAACTGGTGCCTGACTTGGAGGGCTCCTGGCTCACCCTCTTTAGGGCCTGACACTGTAGGTACTATATCTGTTGTGCTAGTCAGTCCCCTTAACAGCACATTAACAGCTTAGTCCCCCCTGGCCCTAGGGACGCTAAGTTAACAGTGACGAGAACCAGGGCGTTTTCCTTAGCTGCACCAGTATGGTGGAATCAGCTCCCGAACGAAATCCGCGCTCTGCGGGATCTCCACCAATTCCGCAGAGCGGTAAAGACTGAGCTATTCCGCCAAGCGTTTCACAGCCTAGATCAAACACTCTAGCACTTTATATGGACGGCCGCCATGTGCAAACTGTAATGCTCTAATTGTAATTTTTTTTGTTAATAAGTTATATTGGCTGTTTTATTGATTATTTTTAGATGCACTGCATTAATTTTTACTGGTTTTTAATTGTTGTAAGCCGCCCTGAGCCGCTTCGGCGGGAGGGCGGGATAAAAATCTAATAAATAAACAAACAAACCCTTTATCTGTCTAGGTTCATGACCTTTTCATGGAGGGAACATGACTCAATGGTAGAGCATTCCTGACATGCAGAAGGTTCCTGGTTCAATCCCCAGCATCTCCAGTAAACGGATCCAGTAGCAGGCGATGTGAAAAACCTCTGCCCGAGACCCTGAAGAGCTGCTGCCAGTCTGCATGGGCAATACTGACTTTGGTAGACCGACGGTCTGATTCAGTACAAGGCAGCTTCATGTCCTCACTACCTAGACAAGGCAGTAGAGCTGGAAAGCACACAACATAGCAAGCTCTCTGCAGCAAAGCAGACCTAGGCCCGCTCGATACCTGGATGGAAGAGCTCTTGGAAAACCTGCGTGATCAGCTTTGAGGGAAGAGAGGCAGGATGCAAATGGAACAATTACTAAAAATAAATATGCAAATGCTCAGCACAAAGAGTGCGACTCCCTTTCGGGAAATGCCTCGATGCAATGAAGCCTACCAGCCTCTCCCAGGAGTAATCCTGCCCCGCTCGTGCTGTTCAGTCTACGAGAGAGAGACGAGATGTAGCCACAGTCCTAAAAGATAACAATGGGCTGCTGTTTTCTGTTTTCTTCCTTTTCTTTTTTTTAAAAAGGCATGTTTGCTATTCAGCTAATGTCTGAAGTCAGCTACCGGAGGCAAGAAACCAAGCGCGTGAACTCTTCCCTGTTGTCATACATTTATCTCTTTGGGGTAATTGATTTAACAGCAAGGCGCCCAGATTTTACAAAGTCCTTGCTGATGCAAAGCCCTGGCAGAAATATTTGCAAAGCCTCGCTTTTCTTTGGATTTCAAGAGAAAAAGAGCACCTACCAAGTCGATAAGCTGGCTCCGCGAACCAAAGGCAATGGCCGCCTACAGAGTCAGGGCGCCGTCTCTGTAACTCCTACAGACGGGCTTCTCATCCACGCGCCAGTCTTGCTGAGAATTTCCATATTAAGCAGTATAAATCATGAAACACCAACACATTTTGCTCTCTATTCGCCCTTGGTTGTCCGTGCAAGTGTGTGTGTGTGGGGGGGATAAGGAGGTAGATTAGTTTTATGGCAGCTAAACTGCACCAAACTAGGTTTGCCATCCTCCAGGTGGAGCCTGGAGTTGTCCCAGAGTTACAACTGATCTCCAGGTGACAGAGATCAGTTCCCTTGGAGGAAATTGGAGCTTTCAGAGGGCAAACTGTAAAACATCACATCCACGCTCAACTCCCAATATCCTCCCCACTCCACCTTTTATAGGCGTCACCCCCAAATCTCTAGGGATTTCCCAAGATGGAGTTGGCAACCCTAAGTCTGAAACACTTCCTTTGAAATGTGGCCGTGGGGTTAGGTTGCGGTAGGTCTGAGTGGCAGGAACAGCTTGTCAAGGAATGGCTTGGGGGAAAGGCAAGGGGTAAGTAAAGAACAGGCCATGCACAGTGACAGGGGGGAGAAGTTTTGGGCTGTGAACAGGGAAATACACAAAAAGTACCACCACGTTAAGGTTCTCTGCAGCCATTTTATATGCCGTTTGGTGTTTGAACTCGGCAATAGTTTAATGTAGTCTGATAGGCATCATTTTATATGCCGTTTGGTGAGCTGTTTGAACCCGGCAATAGTTTAATGTAGTCTGATAGGCAACCACTCACCTAATTGCCTATAAGGAATCAGTCATGACCAGTGTTCCCTCTAAGCTGAGTTAGTGTGAGCTAGCTCACAGTTTTTTAGCCTCCAACTCACACATTGTTGTCTTAGCTCAGGGAGGATGGCTCCAGAGCAAACTAATTTATGCGGTAGCCAAATCGCTCGCTCACAGCTTTAATGCCAGTTGCTCACAAAGTAGAATTTTTGCTCGCAAGACTCCACAGCTTAGAGGCAGCATTGGTCATGACTCCAGACGAGCGAGAAAAGCTTTTATTTAAAAAACTGTCATTCTTATCCTTTAGGCCCATTTAATATAAGCAGGTGTCAGTAGATAACTTTTGTTTGCTTTAATGACCTGGTAGCTTTGGTGGCCCTCTCTTGCTGGACTAGAGTAATCTCTTAAAACACTTCAAATGCCTTTAGTCATTCATCACTCAGCCAATTCAAGTACGGCAGAAGGGGCAGGGCTTTTGTTTTCTGTTCTTCAGTGCACACTCGATTCTCACTCCAGCTAGAGGCCCTGCTGGATCAGAAAAACAAATTGACGTTTGTGACATTTCCCCGTCCGGTGGTCTGCAGGCAATTAGATCCGTGCAAAGGAAAACCCAGCATGCGCTTGTGTGTATTTCCAAGCGTCGAAAAGCTCCATCCCCATTATCCCTTCATCCTGCACAGAGAGAAAGAGTCAAGTGATTTAACTCTATTGACTCCTGAAGCCAGCCATCCACCTGCAATAAATCTTGGGGGGGGTGAGGGTGTCAAGAAAGATTGCTTCGGAGCCCAGTCAAGGAGAAATCTGTGCTTTTAAGGAAACAGGTGGGGAAGAGTCTGTGATGGAAGAACAGAGGAGGGAAGGAACAGTGTGGACTGGGAGGTCTCAACAGGAGGTGGACAAGATGGCGGAGGGGCAGTGGTTGGAGGTGGAGGGGCAACTTTCAGGAGCGGCAGGGGCAGAAACCTACCAGCAGGGGGAGCCAGAGATGGAAAGTGGAGATGAAGGGGCTCGAGGACCTGAGCTTTTCTTAGGAGGACACTTTCCTTTAAAAAAAAAAAAAAGAGGAATGTAATCACTGGAATGAGCCTTGGACGGTTAAAAATGGCTGGAGGCTTGGAAAAGTCTCAGCCTGGCAGAGTTCGTTATTTACTCTGCCTGCACATTTTCCTCCTTGAAATTTTAATGAGCAGCTCTGAGTGTCAAAAGCGAAAGGGATTACGGACCGTCCCATAAGTTATCCATATTCCATTTTTCTTTTTTTTGAAGAGAGGCTTCCTAAAGCCTGAAGCTGTGTCAAAGCGACAGCTCTGGAATGAGACACCAAGGATGGCTGGCAGACAAACAGCAAGGAGCTCACCCACGGCTCATTCACGAACTACAGCTTACCGATCAGACGCTGGTGGCGCAGCGGGCGGCTGTCTGCTCCCTGTTTCGCTGCTGTGCAGGCAGTAATATATGCACACGAGGCTCTATATGCAAAACAACCTCGTCTGTTCGAGAGGCCTGGGAGAAATCTAAAGCGTCGTGATCGTCAAATATTTGGATAAATGGAAATGCCGTTAGAACAGCCTCCTAGACACATACTAAGTAACCAGCCTCCCTCCCCCAGTTCTTCACCCCAATGAAGGTGCCACCAGCTCACTGGATCGTACCTTCCTTGACAGTTGCAGGATGGATTTAGCAATAAGAAAAGCTACTCACTAGCACAGAAGTTTACTTGCTCACTGTGGATAGAAGGGACCGGTGGTTTTTAATTTCAGGAGAGCGGCTAGGATTCCTTTCCCATAGTGCAACCCCATCGGGTTAAGGACTGAGGATTCCACGCAGCCATGCAGGGATCTGGATTTTCCCAGCCCACTCATGCCCTGCCAAGACCAGATACGTAAAGCCCTAAGACTGCAATATTCATAGGCTGCCCAGCGCTGTGAAAGTGCACCACAGAAAAAACACTCCCATTCGACTGGATAAGCATGCAGAAGTAGATAGAAGGGACCGGTGGTTTTTAATTTCAGGAGAGCTGCTAGGATTCCTTTCCCATAGTGCAACCCCATCGGGATAAGGACTGAGGATTCCATGCAGCCATGCAGGGATCTGGATTTTCCCAGCCCACTCATGCCGTGCCAAGACCAGATACGTAAAGCCCTAAGACTGCAATATTCATAGGCTGCCCAGCGCTGTGAAAGTGCACCACAGAAAAAACACTCCCATTCGACTGGATAAGCATGCAGAAGTAGATAGAAGGGACCGGTGGTTTTTAATTTCAGGAGAGCTGCTAGGATTCCTTTCCCATAGTGCAACCCCATCGGGATAAGGACTGAGGATTCCATGCAGCCATGCAGGGATCTGGATTTTCCCAGCCCACTCATGCCCTGCCAAGACCAGATACGTAAAGCCCTAAGACTGCAATATTCATAGGCTGCCCAGCGCTGTGAAAGTGCACCACAGAAAAAACACTCCCATTCGACTGGATAAGCATGCAGAAGTGTCACTGACTGGGCCTTTTAACAGTTCTACACATTTTCTGAGCGGCAGCAAAGCCCAACCTGGCAGAAACTTTGTACAGATGGAAATTAGTACAGTTGCCCCTCTGTACAGATTTGCCTTTGTCCAAAACATCCACATTCGTATAACAGTTCAGCTAACAACCATTTTTTTAAAAACGTACACTCTGATTCACAAAGTAAGCGAGGTGGAGCTTGGAGCACCACTACTTCTGCGGGATACCCACTGCCCATTCAATCAAGCCCAGGGCAGAGGAGGGACTTGAATTCAGTTCCCTCCAGCTTCTACGCCCTGGATCATACTGACTCATAGAGGAGATGAACTGCTGTTCCCCCCAAAAAAAGAAAGAACTTTCTCAAGTTTACAGAACGAGTTAGGTCTAGCAGCAGTCCCACCCGGCATGTGACACAGGTCTCCACATAACAACACGCAGACACACACTGAAGCTATTAACAATTAGAGTACTATTTTGATAACCTTATAATGGCTTAGTTAGATGTATTAGCTTATGTACGTTTATGTAAGCCTGGGAAGGAACCTAAACTAGAAAATAAAGTAATCCTGACATGCCTTTGAGGAACGCTGGCAGAGGAGTGGTAAGGTAAAAGGGGAGAGAAGTTGTTAGGACTTGTAATTCTTAAATGCCACCCAAGGATATAGGAGGTTTTATGCTTCAGTTGTTGCTGTGACGCCGTCAACAGCCTGGCCGTGGCCACCTTTTGAACCAACTTAAAAGTGGGGAGCCAAACCTTTTTGGGTGGGTTTTTGGTGACTCTGGTTCAGATCGGTCTGAAGTTGTTCTGGCTTAGGCCAACATGAGCTTATAGTCAAACCTTGCTATGCTCTGCTTGCTTTGGTTGCCACAATGGCTGGGGGGAGGGCATTCCAGGGTGGGGGTGAGTGTGTGAGGGAGTGTGGGAGACCTTTGCTTTTAGAAGATGTAACTTTCCACCAGACGTCCCCTTCTCCTCCTCTGTCTGCGTTCCCAGGAGAAGTGACCTTGAGCACATTCTTGTACCATCATGGACTCTAGATTACCAGGACATATATCTCCCCTGGTCGGCATGGCAATGAGGCGAAGTATGGATGTGACCTATGCTTGGGGGTTGGATGGGAGCTGTTTGACTTTCTATATGATTGTACCCACCAAAAGAATTCAATTCCGACACGGTGACTTTTGAATCTTGCATATGCTGTTCTGACGCGGTGACTTTGCATATGCTCTAATAAACTTATCACTGGCCGAATCTGCATTTGCATTTTTAAATCATTTCCGTGCTGCTGTGACGCCGTCTTTCTCTATGCTTGTTTGAATGTTGTTTGGAGAAGATTCTTTTAAAGCGGTGTGGAGGTGCATTGACAGTGGAGCCACCCCGAAAGGACGATAAACATATGTGGACGCGCAAAAGTATGCTAGCACGCTTGAGGTGTGAAAAGGACACCAAATGTAGACAGCTTTTTTTTTGAAGACGGGAGTCAAAAGGCTGGGACGAAAGACAAATGCAGATTCCGCCACTGCCAAAGCGAGAGTTATTGAGTGTAACTCAGCCTGGCACAGCTCAACTGGCTTGGTTTCACATCATGGAGTAAGCTGAATATTGCCCTAGGAGGGAGGCACTTGGCAGTGCCCACGAATGCTGCCTTCTCCTGACTTTTAAAAAATCTTCCTAGTAGGCTGCAGTGTGTCGAGAATTCACGGGAATGCACACTAAGCTGCCTTGGCCTTCGACTGGCAGGGGCTCTCTTGCACATCACCCACTTCTAAGTAATCCTTAAAACTGGAGAGGCTGGAGATTGAGCCTGGGACCCTCTGTGTGCAAAGCAGATGCTCTCCCGCTGAGCCGCAGCTCTATCCCTGTGTGACTGTTTTGCAGCTTGGGCTCAAGCCGTGAGGCATAAGATGTAACTTCTTCCCAGCCCAGCAACGTGAACTCTTTTAACTGGAGATACTGGAAACTGAACCTGTCGGCTTCAGGGATGCTCAGTACATTCTCACTGACCTAGGGCTCCTCCCATAATAACTGCCAGAGCTTAAGCCTGCTTGGAAAGAAAAATTAAATACCATAAACACAGCAAGCTGCCTCTTTGTTTATACCACAAGTCACAAGAAAGCGAATGGTTACACAATGAACTGCCTATTGTTAAAGTGTTTGCTGCTTGTGTAGATAAGAAGTTTTGATGTCCCTGGGCCACGGCAAAGGACCTTTGTGGTAACGTCCCCATGCAACTTGGCGACCAGGGGTTTATTTTCCTGCTGCTCTGTCCCCATTTCCAGAAGAAAAAGCTTCAGATGTTCAGTGGTGGTGGTGGTGGTGGTGGAAAGGGCCGTCAACTGCTTCGTGGCAGCTGACTCAGGGTGACCCTGTAAGGTTTGCAAGGCAAGAGACGTTCAGAGGTGGTTTGCCATTGCCTGCCTCTGCATAGCAACCCTGGGCTTCCTTGGGGGTCTCCCATCCGAGCCCTAACGAGGGCCGACCCTGCTTAGCTTCCGAGACCTGGTGAGTACGGGCTAGTCTGGGCCACCCAAGTCAGGGCCGGCGCCTTGTCGATAAAGCCGTTCAACAAGTGACAGAGGACTTCATCCACATCCTCTCTCTTTACATAGGATATTTCTAAAACTGGCGACACCAAATAGCTGACTGCTCAGGGCGGAGAGGTCAGAGGGCTAAACCTCTTCTCGTAGGCGATACAGAAAAAGATGGTAAACAATATTGGCAGCTGGGTTAAGTCTTAGCCAGTGTTATGAGGGTGCTTGAGCATGGCCAAATCAGCCTGCACCAAAATCTCTCCTAAAACTTCCCTTTGGGTATCGCATCACTTTAAGTAAGCCTGAAAGAAATTCAGGAGGCTGTATGGGCGGTTGGGTTCTTTGCAGCCAACTGCCGTCTTTCAAGTGGCAAGCGGAGGTCCGCTCCCATCGAGAAAATGTTAATCGCTTAATTAAAAGACACAGAAATACGTTATGGGCAACGTGCCCGGTTCTAAGCAAAAACACAGCAGAAGCATTTGCGGGGCGTGCTGGAAGTTTACAAAATGTCACTTTGTGCTTTCCAGTTCCATAGTGCAGTGATGGCCCCAGATTTCAGTTAGGAACTGACCCACTGGATCAGACCTGGGTTTCCCCTAGCCAAGCAGCGTCCTGTTCCCAATGGTGACTAGGCATGTTAAAGTTACATCCCTAGCAGCGGAATCCTTTCCTGCTAACTGCAGAAGCATCGAAGCTGGCTAACACACCGTGATGAGGGAACATCACTTTGCATATGCTCAGACACTCACCCCACTTATTCAGCATGAACCCTGACACTGGAAAAAAGATGTGTTAAGCCACGAATAAAGCATCTGGGCAGTTCCTATGCCCAACGTATTAGTCCAGCTGGGAGATGCAGATAGTTCAGTCTTAGCAAGCCAGAGAGAGACACCTTTTCGTTGGTTTAGACTGCCTGCTTGGTTTGTGCCCCTGTTATCTGTGCTGCCTCCACACACAACAAACATAATCCCACTGAACTCGGCAAGGCGCCCTTTAGAGCAAATAGGCCCAGAACTGGACAGTAATCGGCCCAGTCCTGAAATCAGGTGTGCAAGAGTGGCAGGTAGCTCACTAAGGAGGCTGCTGGTTTACACTTTTGATTAAGCCTGGCAAATAAGAGGTCTTAGATACAATGTAACCTAACGGAAAACAGGTACTTCAAGTCAGGCCGATGCAGTAATTTTGGGTCACATTAACTGAACCCATTCACTGAACTGAGCCCTCATGCTAAAGACAACCAGTGGAAACGTTTCCTGGATTCCTAGTCTAAGGGTGCCACCTTGTGGAGGTCACGGTGTATGTAGAGACGGGCACGAGCTCATAGCTCGGGTTGACAAGCACAGACAGGGCCAGTCCGAGGATCGCAATTTTCACAGAGCAACTCCATCCCAGCACACGAAGAGGCACCTGTGTACTGGTGCTGCCTGCGACGATGCCCTGCTGTTCCAGCAGAAAATCTCACACAGCGATACTCCTACGTCAGAGAATCAGAAGACGCAAGTAATGGAGGTCCCAAAGATGG
>NW_015173165.1:438372-445374 GCF_001447785.1 Gekko japonicus
CTGCCTGCCTGGGGCCAGGGAGGGCCTTTGCGGGGCTTCCTTGCACTCCCGCCGGCCTTGCTGGTCCACCGCCGGGCCCCTCATGGGGCTCGGCAGTGGAACTGCAAGGCCGGCAGCGGCGGCCGGGACTGTTGGGGGCGGTGTGTGTGGCCTTATGACACACTTCCAGTGATGTCAGGGGGTGTGGCCTTATGACACACTTCCGGTGATGTCAGGGGGTGTGGCATATGCTAATGAGTTATGCTAATGAGTTCCCCTAGCTCTTTTTCTACGAAATGACCCCTGGAGGAGAAAACTTCATGGTCTAAATGCTTATTCTGTGAAAAGAAAATTTCTCCATGTATAGAAACCTTAGCCTGTTGAGGAGAAGGTTTTATAGCCTAGCAAGGAAAGTTCCATCCCGCCACTGGAAAGTGTAGTCTGAGTCCAAACCATGGTTTGGGAACAGAACTGGGCTGCAGGCCTTTGTGCATCCTGCTCCCTTTGCAACATACCTTCCCATCACCTGCAAACTGGGCAAAAAACAGGGCGTGCAGGAGCATAAAGCCCGGGCACAAATAGCCAAGCAGCCATTTGCTGGGCTGTGTAAACTCAGCCTCTTCGTTGGTTTTTGGGGAGCAGAACAAGAACCAGCCTGGACCCTAAGCAGTGTCTGCGTGACCCATGGCTCTGACGCAGCCAGGAACAGGAAGCACACTTGTGTGGGAGGGCCCTGGCACCGAGACAGCGATGGCGGCCCATTAACAGGAGCTGCACGCTCTGAGCAAACGGGTGAGGCATGAGACCACAAGGAGCGGGTTTGCTGCCCCTCCACAGCCAAACCCTCCCTCTGTGTGGCTCTTCTGAGGATGACCGCTGCAATTCTACTCCACTGCATCAACTGGGACCCTGGCGTGCATTGTACAGACCGGCGGGGAGCTGGCAAAGGTTTCCTCGATTTGCACCTGTGCCGAAACACCCCAATGCCGAATGCTGCATTGTGTTCCCTCTGCCTCTTGTTTTATAGCTCAGTTTTCCCTGAGGGATCCTAGAGCATCTATTCCTATTTTACCTTGTTGGGAGATTAAGCAATTTTGCCAAGTTAGTTCAAGTAGGAATGGACCACTGAACAATCACAATAGGACTGGAGAAAAGAAATACAATGGCCCGGGAAAACGAATCGCCTACTGCTTTAATGTATATATTGAAGGCAACGCTTAGCATTTTAATATCGTTTCCCACCCCAAGTGTTCAAAGCGCGGCATCCGTACTCTCTTAAACTATCCTTACAGCAACCCTGGAAGGCACATTTGTGCCACTGCCTTCATATGACCTCTTTCCATTTTTAAACCTCACCTTTCTGCCAGAGTCTGGAAGGCAGATTAAAACAAAGGAAGGCAGTAAAAGCTAAAGCGCCCTTTCAAGCTGCCAAGAGGGAAAGGCTGAAGTATAGAGAGAATGGCTTGCCTAAGGCTACCTAGCAAGCTTGTAATAATAATACTTTTAAAAATCTGAACCAAGGACTACCCAGCTCATACCTGTAACCACCGCTCCAAAGCAGTAATGAGCATGGATAGATTGGCTGCTACCAAGCCACCAGAAAAACAGAAAAAAACATGAACTGCAAAGAGTTTTTTAAAAGCCACCAGATAGACCCAGGGTGCTACAAAACACCCCAAGCTCTTCCTTGGTCCACTTCCCTAGGTAAAGGTAAAGATTCCCTTGCTCGAAAGCCAGTCGAATCCGACTCTAGGGTTGCGGTGCTCATCTCCGCTTCAAAGCCGAAGAGCCAGCGCTGTCCGAAGACATTTCCGTGGTCATGTGGCCGGCATGACTAAACACCAAGGGGCACGGAACGCTGTTCCCTTCCCACCGAAGTGGTACCTATTTATCTACTTGCAATTTCTTGCTTTCGAACTGCTAGGTTGGCAGGAGCTGGAACTAGAGACGGGAACTCACTCCATCATGCGGCACCCGGGTCTCAAACTGCTGAACTACTGACCTTCCACAGGCTGCAGTTCAGCGTCTTAACCCCTTGAGCCACCGCAGCTCTTCCCTACCACATCCTTAACAGGAGGGGCCACAGGCAAAATGCATCCACACACAGAGCTGGGGAGACCTCGCTGCAATCCACAAGGTGTGATCCAAAGAAGAAGGTTGGAAGGTTTTGACTTCCCATGTTGACCCACCTACCGTTGAGCTCTGGAGGAAGGTAGAGGTGGTAGGTGCTGTAGATGTCATTGGACATTTGAAGCTGTAGCTTTGTGTGTTTTTTAAGGAGCTCAGAAATGTTCTCTTCCCGGAAGGGAGTCTTCTCCAAAATCACCACGGCATCAGTCCCGTCCCCAGAAGCACTGTTCACCTAGAGAAATAAGAATGTAAGAATTTTCCTGGATTGAACCAAGACTCGTCTATGCCAATATTCTGTATCCCACAACAATCAGCCAAATGCCTCCAAAAGCTCACAAGGAGGGTATCCCTTCTCTAGGGCCAATATACAGGAATATGGAGAACCAGGAGATTAAGTATTATGGTTAATCACTGTTGATAGATGTTCTCTCCACAAATGTGTCTCATCCCCCCTTTTAAAAGCCTCTTGTTGGACCCATATTTCTTATTCAGAATGTGCAGGGTCTGTTATCATTAGGTGATAGTAACAGACAAAACCTATGCTAGACCATGTTCTACTATGATGATGATGCCAAAGCACACAGTACAGTCAGGTCCTGGAAACTGAAAAACATTATGTGCTCACATTATGCTAGGAAAACTGAAGTCCAAGTAGATGGGAAGTTGCGGTAACATATGTGTCCCTAGCAGCCTTTAGGAATACAGCATGTCCACAGTGTAAGCCTCTGTGGCTTCTAGGTCACCCTGTAGTTTCACAACTCAGCAATCTGGGAAAAGGCAACATCTGTGTGCTTGAGGGGCAGTACAAGAGACCCCAAGCCTACCCTTGGCGCTGTTCCCTGGCAACACCTGAAACAGGAAACAGTTTGATGAAGATTTAGGCAGACCTTGCTGCAATCTATGAGGTGTGATCCTGTGCTAGAAAATTCAGGCCAATGGCCCATCCAGTCCAACACTCTGTCACACAGTGGCCAAAAATACCAGGTGCCATCAGGAGGTCCAGCAGTGGGGCCAGGACACTAGAAGCCGTCCCACTGTTGCCCCCCCAAGCACCAAGAATACAGTGCATCACTTGCCCCAGACTGAGAGTTCCTATCTATACCTTGTAGCTAATAGCTACTGATGGAACTCTGCTCCACACTACAACACTTCCATCACTGTACTATTCATACTTTAGAACAGAAGCCTTCACCTTTTCTGGACCCAGAACCCACTGAATGCAAGAAAGTGACAGGAAGCCACATGACTACAGAGCCACATGGCAGGAAGAGGTAGAGCGAGAATTATGAGCTATGAGCATCAAGGCCAGGATCACAGTCAGCTGACCAAGAAGCCAGGGACAAGCTGAGCACCATGGTGAGCAAGAAGCCAATGGAGAAATCCTTTTCACCGCTGAGTGACTTCACCACTGTACTGCTCCCTATGCATGCAAAGGGGGGCAGGAGGCACAGCACCATAGCTCTCTACAAATCTACATTGGCAGCAGGTCCCTCCAAAAAGACAGCAGCTCTGTGGGGACTCCCACTCCAGCAAGTGAGTCCCTGTAACCCACCTGAGGGACCTGAGCCGATGGACAGAAAACCACTGCATTAGAAGACCTTTGGAGGAGGAGGAACGCCACAGAATGACAGATGGGTCTGACGGTTAGGTGCGTGTTTGTGCACAGCTGTTTGGCACGTCCCAATTCCGGAAGGGAAGAAGGCACGCTTTACGGACACAGACGTGAGCCCTGATACAGATGGCCCAGGTTGGCTCGATCTCATCAGATCTCAGAAGCTAAGCAGCATCAGCAGCTGGTTAGTCAGTACTTAGCACCGATTAGTACTTGGATGGGACACCACCAAGGAAGTCTGGGGCCGCTCTGCAGAGGCAGGCAATGGCAAATCTCCCATATCCATCCCTTGCCTTGAAAACCCTCGCCATACGTTGGCTACGGCTTGCCAGCACTTCCCGCCACCAGATTCAGCTCCATGCAGGGAACCTCACAGCCCCAAGCGTTGTCCAGTTCAGTACAGGACCAGGGCTATTTTTGGGCAGGAACGCACAGGAACGGAGTTCCGGCTAGCTTCAGAGTTGGTCACGCCCACTACAGCCAAACTCTCTGCGTGTGTGGCTACAGAGGGAAGGCCTGGAGAGCGAACCCCCCCTAGCAACTACAAAGGCGGGTGGGCCAGGGGGGCCCCCGGAAGGATCTGTCCAAGGGCTGGCTTGCCCGAGCTCCTCGCAGG
Organism: Gekko japonicus; assembly: GCF_001447785.1. Taxonomy (NCBI): domain Eukaryota; kingdom Metazoa; phylum Chordata; class Lepidosauria; order Squamata; family Gekkonidae; genus Gekko; species Gekko japonicus. Next base: position 442,710 of record NW_015173165.1, read on the forward strand.
ACAGATCCTCCCAAGGGAAGGCATGTGGTGTGGCCTAATATGCTAATGAGCTGTGCTGTTGGGGGTGTGGCCTAATAGGCCAATGTGTTTCTGAAGTTGGGTGTGGCCTGTTATGCTAATGAGTTCCTGCTGGGCTTTTCCTACAAAAAAAGCCCTGTACAGGACCAAACTCTGACATGGTTCAATAAAGGAGCCTGTCATATCCAACCTTGGCTGTTCAAATCCCGTTATTCCAGTTTACCGTCCACCTGCCCCATCACAGTTTTATCTTCGTGCACACACCCCACATGTACCTACAGAGTTTTTTATTCACCTTCAAGTCTTCTCAGAAACCTTCCCATCTGGAATTTACATGCCAGTTTGAAATTACAGGGTTGCCTTTCCATTTCCTGACACTTCATCATGGGGCTCGGTTATCTCAGAGGTGGATTTACAGGGGGCAGTAAAAGAGCTGACCGAACGGTATCCTCGGCACTTGGGGAGAACCTTCTTTCCTATCACTGTACGGCTGTAAATGCTGAATTAAAAGAGTACTCACAAATTTCCTATTTTTATGGCCCCTGAGTGACAAGTCCATCCATCTTATTTACAGCATTTGAGTTAACTGCTAGTTTGCAATTCAATTCCACTTTAAACACTAAACATGAAAAACTGATCTCCGGGCTAAAAGCAATAGATATGCTAATAAGAAAAATAATCTAAGCCTCAAGATGGGCAGACAGCGCTTTGTCAGAGGGAACGACTGTGACCACTGCCCTTTGCTACGTTTCTTCCGCTGTTCGGCACCGGGAGCTCACTCTCGACATCTTTCCGTTATTCCTAACTGCTGAGTCCTACAGCTCATCTACGCTCATCAGTGCCGAACCTCAAAATCTGCCACAACTAGAGAGAAAGGGGCTCGAAAATGGCAGAAAAACTTCCACCTGGATTGCTCTTGGGACGGCCACCTAATGGACGGGCTTTCCTCTCCTACAGGAAGCAAAAAAACCCACATCTGAGGGCCAGGAGGGAACATTCCACTCAGATTGGAATGGCCAGTATTCTTGCTGGTTATCGTCATCGAAATATGGACTGGCTCAAGTGCGTGAAAGGTTTGAGGCTATTTACTCTCTGCTCCTGGCTGGGGTTGCACACCTGCCTCCTGGTGCGAGACCAGACTGGTCAGCCTTTCGAACTGATCTCCTCTCATTCTACCACTCTCTCAACTCCCGTCCCACCTCTTCCTGCTGTCCACTAGGACACTTTTCATGTTGCCTGGCCATCTCTGCTTTCCTGCAACAGCAGGATTTCCACTGCTCTTCATCACTGTATTTGTTTGGGGAAAGAATATGAGGCCTCCCCGGAGACCTTCCTCATCCATCCTATGTGGCAGGAATGTGTGCAGTAAGGTAAAGGTAAAGGCTTCCCTTGCTCAAAAGCTAGTCAAATCTGACTCTAGGGGGCGATGCTCATCTCCGTTTCCAAGCCGAAGAGCCAGCGCTGTCTGAAGACGTTTCCATGGTTGTGTGGCCAGCATGACTACACGCCGAGGCGCACGGTACGCTGTTACCTTCCCACCAAAGTGGTACCTATTTATCTACTTGCAATTTCTTGCTTTCGAACGGCTAAGAATGTAAGAATTGTCTTCCTGGATTGAACCAAGACTCGTCTATGCCAATATTCTGTATCCCACAACAATCAGCCAAATGCCTCCAAAAACTCACAAGGAGAGTATCCCTTCTCTGTTACCTTCCCACCAAAGTGGTACTTATTTATCTACTTGCAATTTCTTGTTTTCAAATGGCTAGGTTGGCAGGAGCTGGGGCCAGAGACGAGAGCTCACGCCATCTCGTGGCACTTGGGTCTCACATTGCTGAATTACAGACCTTCCAGTCTGCAGCTCAGTGTCCAGTCTGCAGCTCAGCCACCGCAGCCACAGTATGTGCAGTACTCTCCATTTAAAAAAAGGAAGTTAAAATTCTGTAGTCAAGCGATCACGCAGGCCGTACAATGGAAACCTCTCTGGAATGTCTCTATGTCATTCTGTGGCAGATACAAATGCCTGTCTCCTCTTGGTTTGCATAATTTAAACGGCTTTTCTTCACTGGAGGAATGGGAAAAAGGGCACGAAAGTCTTAGCCGCCTGTCTGGCTTCAGAAGTTTTAGCAGGTATTAGGCATGCTCTTCCATGAGTACCTTCACAGCCATGAGGACCAGAAACTTCATGAAAGCAGAGGATTTCAGGAGGCCGAATTCCCATTCTGAGCCGTTTTTCAGCAGCCCCAGAGAACTACCGTGTATACTGAGTTGTGCGTGCATTGAGGCAGCAAAGTGAAGTCACTATCACAGCTAAAGCATTGCCCCGAGCATCCAACTGATGCTGCTTACCTACCTCAGGCATCATACAAACACAAGAACGGACACCCACTGAAGACTGCTGGTGCCAACACCTCTCTGGAATGTCTCTATGTCATTCTTTTCCAAAGATGCCCTTGAGCAGGGGTGGCCAAACTGCAGCTCGGGAGCCGCATGTGGCTCTTTCACACAGTCTAATTTAATGTTAACAAAAAGCAAATTTGCATATTTTTCAATAAAAACATGTGTGTGATATTTGTTCATGTTTTGTGGCTCTCAAACATCTGACGTTTATTCTGTGTGGCTGTTAGGTTAAGCAAGTTTGGCCACC
>NW_015173165.1:445485-486488 GCF_001447785.1 Gekko japonicus
AATGCAGTAATATGAGAGTGATAGAGGGTGACAAGTGTGATTTGACTGGCTGCTGACTGAGAGTGTGGGAGGAGGGGTGTCTGAGAGGATACTGTGTGTGTGTCTACGAAGTGATTCTGTGATATGAGAGAGAAGAGCAGTGTTCCCTCTAAGATGAGTTAGTGTGAGCTAGCTCACAGTTTTTTAACCTCTGGCTCACACATTTTTGTCTTAGCTCAGGAAGGATGGCTCCAGAGCAAGCTAATTTATGCAGCAGGCAAACTGTCCGCTCACAACTTTAATGCCAGTAGCTAACAAAGTAGAATTTTTGCTCACAAGACTCCACAGCTTAGAGGGAACATTGGAGACGAGTATGGAAGAATTTTGAAGAGAGTGTGTGACTCTGAGAGTTATGAAGGATTCTGTATGTGAAGCTTGAAGAGAGAACATAGTCTGTGTGAATATGGAATTCTGAGTCTAATTCTGTGTGAATAAGATCAACAGTTTAGTCTGTGTGACTAAGAGAGTTGATTCTATTCAGTGTGAATAAAACAAAGAGACTAGCCTGTGTGGCTATATATATGGGTGTATAAGCCTGTCAGGGTGGAGTTTGAGAGACTGTTTGTGGCACCAAGCTTTGCCAGTTATATTTACAAGTTCCTTTCTTCAGCAACTGTTAAAAATAACCAGAAACCTATTTTGTTCTTGATTAAATAAATCATTTCTGTTTAAACTTAAGAACATAAGAGATGCCAATGTTGGATCAGGCCAAGGGCCCATCCAGTCCAACACTCTGTATCACAGTGGCCAGAAATACCAGTGCCATCAGGAGGTCCACCAGTGGGGCCAGGACATTAGAAGCCCTCCCACTGTTGACCCCCCAAGCACCAAGATGACAGAGCATCACTTGCCCCAGAGTCCCTATCTATACCTTGTGGCTAATAGCCACTGATGGACCTCTGCTCCATATGCTTATCTAATTTCCTTTTGAAGCCGTCCATGCTTGTAGCCTCCAAATAGATGAACTTATCCCAGAAATCAGTACAGTACTTCCTCAGAGCCACATAGTCCTCTGAAATGCCTAGAACCTAGGTCATACTGCCAAAAGAGAGAGATTTGGAATTTTTAATTCCTGGTAGCAGCAGAAAACTACCGATTTTAGGTACACAGAGAGTGATTTAAAGATAAAACCGTCTCCCCAATGAACAAGGACGCCACAGGGCTTCACACACTGCCTCCTTCCTACATTTCACAAAATGGAAGACGAAAGACTGAAATCTGCTCCTAACCCTTGCGCTGGTGAGCCCCCCCTCCCCGATCCTGGCCCCTCAAACTGAGCAAAAGACCCCTTTCCCTTCCCTTTAATTACAGAGGACCCAGGGAAAACAACACAAAGGCAGCAACTGGGGCGCAGAGGGGTGGCGTCTGTCATTTCCCACAAAACAGAAAAGGAGACAAGTCTCCCCCCTTGTCCTCAATGGAGAAGAACTTTCAGGAGGAAAAGAGAAGTGGCTTCGCTCATCTCCCATTTTGGCAAAAGCCCAGCACGATTATGCAGAAAAACAACTCTCTGTCCCGTCACAGTCTTTGCACATGACCACAGGAGAAGAGAGGCTGATGATGACCAGAAAGTATGACTGACCGGCTGGTAAGCCTGCCTTGGTCTGAGAGATTTGTTCCCCTATCTCGAACTTGAGACCCCGGGGCAAGCATCATTGTGATAACGTAAACCAAGCTTCACCTGGGTTTAGACCAGTGAACTCACAGCAACACACCATAAAGCAAAATAAAGTTTTATTAGAAAGAAAAATAAAGAAAAAGATTTCAAAAACATATTGTTCCAGCGTAGAGTCCAAGCACACAGAAAACAACACAGCTGACTTCCCAAATACACTTCTTGAATACCAGTTCTGCAGTGCAGGTCTTAACTCCTTGAAGCTCCAGCAAATTCAATCCAAAACAAGCAGCTAAGCCCCTAATAGATGTAGCATATGGCAAATGCAGGTATAAGGGATGGGCAAGGAAGACATGGTACTGAAGGGAGCAATCTTGATTGGTATTTGGATGGGAGACCACCAAGGAATACCAGGGTTGCTATGCAAAAGAAGGCAATGGCAAACCACCTCTGAATGTTTCTTGCCTTGAAACTTCCATAGGGTTGCTGTGATGGTGGCAAATAAATAAATAAATAATCTTTCAGCCAGTCACCAGCATCCAAGGACAAACCAAGGACCTAGTGGTGGCGAGGCAAGTACTCTGCAGAATTATCTCTTTTATGAGATCTAGTGGTTCTATCAAACGGCCCCTCTTTCAGTTTTGAGCCTCCCCCTGCTCCATTACCAACTGCCACTAGAGAGTCCGTTAGAAAAGAGGGGAGGCAGTAGCCACACAGATGCCCTGCACTGTGTCTGGATCTAACCCAGCCATTGGCCAGTTTACTAGAACAAAGCATCGTTTGGAAACCACTCACCTAAGTAACAGTGAAACTTAACTAACCTGGGCATGTAAGTAAATTGCACCCTAACCTATACCAGATTTATGTTTACACTAGCCCTCACTGCATTTACATGAAAGCAAGTCCCAGAGATTTCAATGGAAAAAATTCTCCAAAATATCATGTGTGGGAATGGGGATCTTAGTGGATAAGTAGCAACACAAGCAGCAGAAGCTGCCCCCTTTTAAAGCACCTAGTGGCTCATAACCAGCCAGCTTGGGTTTTTTTCTACGTTTATAACACAACCCTAAACAGGTGTCTACCCAGAAGTATGTCCTACCGATTTCAGTATAATAAATTTCTCTCTTCCAACACAATCTCACCCAGGCTGAAATAAATGCAATAAACAGCCTCAGCAACAATCCAGGCATCCTTATTAAAGAAACTGACACGGGAAGAGTCATTGTTATCATGGGCAAATCAGATTACAGTCAGGAGGCCGAAAGACAATTCTCCAATCTCACTTCCTACAAACAACTTATCCTCAGATCCCACTGAGGAATACCAAAAAGGACTAAACAGGATTATGAAAGAATACAGGAAAAGATCTATATAGATGCACCACAGGAACCTCGACCAGGCATTTTCTATCTTCTGCCCAAAACACACAAGCTCGGCAACCCAGGATGTCCTGCTGTCTCAGGCATAGCCACCATCACTGTAGGGGTGTCTGGTTATGTGGACTCCGTTCTCAGACCCTATGCCATCAATGCCCCCAGTTCTGTGTGAGACGCCACAGACTTCCTGAGAAAAACAGAATCTGTTAACAATCCTCCAGCAGCACTATTTTGGCCCCCACAGATGTTGTGTCTCTATACACCGACATCTCCCACAAAGACGGGCTACGGGCAATTAGGAATACCATCTCTAAATACCATGCCCCGATCTCCCTACCAAGCTCTGTCGGTTTGTCCACACCTGCAACTTCTTCAGATCTGGTGAGGATGTATTCCTTCAGACCAATGGCACAGCCACTGGGCACCCGCATGGCACCACAATATGCCAACATTTTCATGGCTGACGTGGAGCAGCGCTTCCTCATCTCCCTTCCAGTTGTACCTGAGATTTATTGATGACATTTTCATCATTTGGACACATGGGAAAGAAGCACTGGGGGAATTTCACCAGGCCTTCAGCAGCTTCCACCCCATGACCAACCTGACCATGAACCAAGAAATACATTTTCTGGACACCACTGTACACATAGCCAGCTTGGTGTAGTGGTCAAGAGCAGCAGACTCTAGTCTGGAGAACTGAGTTTGAGTCCCCACTCCTCCACAGGAAGCCAGCTGGGTGACCTTGGGTCAGTCACAGTTCTCTCAGCTCTCTCTCAGCCCCTCCTACCTCACAAAGTGTGGGGAGAGGAAGGGAAGGCGATTGTAAGCTGCTTTGAGACTTCTTAAGGTAGAGAAAAGCAGAGTATAAAAACCAACTCTTCTTCTACATAATGGAAGCATAAAAACCACCTTATAACAATATCAGAAACCTACTGATCGCCAAACATATCCACATGCCTCCACTTACCATCCTAAACACACTGAAGGATCCATTGTCTATAGCCAAGCTCTATGTTACAGCTGCATCCATTTCAACCCTGCAGATTCTCACCTGCAGGATCTACAACAGACATTTTTGGAATTACAGAACCCACCTGTTGTAGTAAGGAAACAGATCAACAAATCCAGAATGATACTAAGGGATAACCTCCTACAAGATAGGCCCACATGAAGCAACAGCAGAACACCACTGGTGGTCACATACAGCTCTCAGCTCAAACTTGTTCAGTGAATCATTAATCACCCACAACCTATGCTGGACAATGATACTCCTCCTTCACAGGCATTGGGAGGAAAACCTTTTCTTGCTTCTCCTAACCTTAAAAAACTTCTCACCCACAACAATGCCCTTCTTAACATGGGCATGGACTCTGGACCAAGGCCTGCAACAAACCAAGATGCCAACTTTGTCTCCGTACTCACTCTGACAACACAGTCACCAGACCTAACAACTCCAGCCAAAGCATCTCAGGATCATTCACTTGTTCATCTTCCAACACTACATATGCTATCAAATGGAACACTATGACTGGAGCAGTGATGCACTGCATTCTTGGTGCAACAGTGGGAGGGCTTCTGGAGTTCTGGCCCCACTGGTGGACCTCCTGATGCCACCTGGGTTTTGGCCACTGTGTAACAGAGTATTGGACTGGATGGGCCATTGGCCTGCTCCAACATGGCTTCTCTTGTGTTCTTAAATGTTAGCAATGCCCTTCCACTCTTTCACGCTGAACAAACAGGTCAGTCCCTACGGAAAGAATTAATGGACATAAATCCAATATAAAAACCCACAACACTCAAAAACCAGTGGGGGAGCATTTTAATCTTCCAGACCATTCCATTGCAGACCAAAGAGTGGCAGTCCTCAAACAGAGATGCTTCAAGGGGAGATTACAACACTAGATTGCTGAGTTCATTCACACATTTAGAACAATGGACCCCCCCCCCCCCCAAGCTGAACTGGGACACAGGAATCTTATCTCACCACAGAGGCTAATTCTCTGACCCCAAGCACTTCCTCTCTGCTGTAATCAAGGTAATTACTATGTGCCTTTTACCTTCACATCCCGAGTTCCTTCTTTGCAACACCTCTCCCACCTTCTGATTGGGATATAAAGACTCCGACATCTCCATTCCAACTCATATCTGATGAAGGGAGCTTTGACTCTTGAAAACTTACGCCCCCAAAATCTCGTTGGTCTCTAAGGGGCTACTGGACTCAGATTTAGATGTTCCACTGCAGACCAACATGGCTACCCTCTGAAACTATCATTCCTGTCTAGAAACACACCAAGAGCCAGTGTGGTATAGTGGTGAGTCTAGAGTCTAGGAGACCCAGGTATGCCATCTGTAGAATCGAATCCTAGTCTAGAACCTAGGTATTTCAGCTCCATGCTGGTCACCAGATCGCTGGGTGACCATGGGCCAGTCACATACTCTCAGTCTACTCTATCTCACAGGGTTGTTGAGAGGCTGAAGGGGAGAATATTATGAGCCATCTTGGGTCCCCATTGGGAAGAACAGCAGGGTATAAATGAAGTAAACAAAATAGGACTGTAACTGCGTTACTATAACACAAATCTGTACCTTAACTGATCTGTTTAACTGTCTAGGTTTGACAAAACTTGGGTATATTTTTAAAAAGCCAAAGGTATTGACCTATTTGATCATATAATCCAGAGTTACACATACCTTCCCTCTTCAGAAAATGTCCTGAAAAACACAAAAGGCTCTACATCTGACAATAGCACTACAGATAAGATTAGAATTTCAACATCCAATCCACATGCAAAAGAACCTCCTCAGGAAACCTCAGGAAACAATCCATATGCAAAAGAACTTCCTCAGGAAGAAGCCAATCCATATACAAAAGAACCTCCTCAGGAAAGCTCCCCCATTAGCATGTTTCACAGCCTGGGGAACTCCTACATGATAATGACTTAGCCCTACCCCACCTTCCTGAGTAGATAAACTACCTGCCTACCATTTTTCTTCTCACCTTGACTCCATCTTTCTGTGTTATACCTCTGACGATGCCAGTCACAGCTACTGGCGAAACATCAGGTCCTACAATGCCAAGACGGCCAAACAACCCGGAAAATCTACAACGGCTCATATACACTACAGTCTAAATAAACTCAGTTAACAAAGCATGTTGAGATTGCCTGCTAGTTTGCAACAATTTGGTCAGCCCATACTGTCCCGATCTCATCAGATCTTGGAAGCTAAGCAGCCTCAGCCCTGACCAGTATTTGGATGGGAGATCTCCAAGGAATACCAGGGGTGTGACATGGAGGCAGACAATGGTAAGCCACCTCTGAACCTCTCTTGCCTTGAAAACCCTACAGGGTCACCATAAGTCAGCTATGACTGGATATCACTTTTCCCTACCACCATCAAAAATAAAAAATAAACCGATAACAGCAGTTATGAGGGCAAGGGGCTCCCCCCACCCCCGACCAGCAGAGTTATTTACAATACTTGACAAGATGGTTCATGCCATTTTATGGTTTATGCCAATTAGGTAGTGGGAGGGCTTCTAATGTCCTGGCCCCACTGGTGGACCTCCTGATGGCACCTGGTATTTCTGGCCACTGTGTGACACAGAGTGTTGGACTGGATGGGCCTTTGGCCTGATCCAACATTGGCATCTCTTATGTTCTTATGGTACATTGTACCGCTTTTATTGGAGCTGCGGTGGCTCAAGTGGTTAAGACACTGAACTGCAGGCTGTGGAAGGTCATTAGTTCAGCAGTTCGAGACCCGAGTTGCCGCATGACGGAGTGAGCTCCCGTCTCTAGTTCCAGCTCCTGCCAACCTAGCAGTTCAAAAGCAAGAAATTGCAAGTAGATAAATAGGTACCACTTCGGTGGGAAGGTAACAGCATTCCGTGCGCCTTGGTGTTTAGTCATGCCGGCCACATGGCCACGGAAACGTCTTCGGACAGCGCTGGCTCTTCGGCTCTGAAACGAAGATGAGCACCGCAACCCTAGAGTCGGACTCGACTGGCTTTCGAGCAAGGGGAACCGTTACCTTTACCTTACCGCTTTTGTTAGCTGCCCTGAGCCTGTTCGCAGGATGGGCGGGGTATAAATATAATAATAAATAAATAAGAATACTACAAGCTTGGCTCAGGATAAGCCTTTACCTCAGATGAAGGATCTGATGAAATATCAAATCCCAGTGCCGAGCCAACCATACTGCTTTGGGGTGGTTCTGAATATCTGTGCATGAAGGACATTATGTGGCCAGGGAACAGGCAAAACATAATGGAAACATTCCCTACAACACTACAATCTTGGCTCAGGTGGGTCGCTTGAGTCCAGGGGCACCTTTAAGACCAACACAGTTTAATTCTGGGTATAAGCTTCCGTGTGATACAACTTTCCTGGTCTTAATGGTGCCACGTCAGCTCCTTAAAAATAAAAAATGTTTACTTGGTGACAGGACACCACACTTCCGAAACATAAAACGTCGGCGCTCTTGCACACAAGACCCACGAGGCTTTCGCCTCTCCTTCCCCCTCCTCTCTGGTGACGTAGCCGGGCTCCTCCGAACTAGGCGGGGCCAAATGGTGAGGGTTCTGCTTCCCCCGCCCCTCGAAGCTGATTGGTCTGTGCCGGCTCCCAATAATACTCATAGTAAAACCGTTGGTACCTGCCCGTGTAGGAAGATGGTCTTGTCCCGCGCAGACTCCCTGAGCACCTTCCGCACAGAGAGGTCCGCCAAAGGGAACCCAGTGGCGGTAGTACCTTCCTTTCGGGACTCGGCCGTCCCATTCTCACCCTCTTTCTTCTCCCGTTTCCTTTTCAGAGTAGGGGATTCCGCCATGGCTTTGCGAAGGAGGTGGGAAAGCGGGAAATTGTACGCATGCGCCGTCACCCTCAAACTGTCGCCTCCGCACGCGCCGTCTTACGGTTGCCGAGTGATGCCCTCTGCTGGTAGGAGGCTACTAAGGCGAGCCTGGTGATGGCGTGTGCACATGCGCACAGTTGTGTTCCCCGGGAGGATGATCTAGATGGGTTTCACTTCCGGCTCCCGTTAGACTCCTCCATGTGCGGGGTGAAGAGGGTACAAATACATAAAGAGCAACGGCTGATGGTGGCACCTTAAAAATATATTTAAGCCTGTATGGGCACATAGCCAGTGTGGTGTTCTAGGATGTCAGAGTAGGTACTGGTAGGTTCGAGTGACCTTGGCACTATCAGCTCACTCTGACCTACCTCACAGGGCTGTTGTGTGAGGATAAAATGGAGGAGGAAGAACTATGTACATCCCCCTGATCTTCCTGGCAGAAGGGTGGGATAAAAATGTGGAGTATGAAAACAAAGTGTGAATCGTGCCACCCAAAGACTGTGAAATGTACTCCAGCTTGGTTGCAAAGGAGTAGTCCTGTCACTCTGTTGTAGAAAATAAAACATGTATCTAGAAGTACCATAAAGGCTAACATTTCAGTATGAGCTTTCAGGGGCCACAGCCCACTTTGTCAGATAGATAGGTGATGGGAAACTGTACTGGGGAGTTTTTATGGAGTCAAGGCTTGGTGTGAATTAAGCTATGTGTAAATCTTAATATAAGAAGAAAAGGGAAGAGCTGATGTAGAAAGGGAGAGTTTGAGTCCCATCATAAATCAACAGAACTAGCAGTTACATGTACCTGATTAATGTGGGAGGTCAGAGGTTCTGAGAGAAGAGAGCCAGTTTGGTGTAGTGGTTAAGTGCGCGGACTCTAATCTGGGAGAACCGGGTTTGATTCCCCACTCCTCCACTTGCACCTGCTGATGTGACCTTGGGTCAATCACAAGCTCTGGCACAGCTGTCCTTGAAAAAGAGCCGTTTGTGTCAGAGTTCTCTCAGCCCCACCCACCTCACAGGGTGTCTGTTGTGGGGAGGGGAAGGGAAAGGAGTTTGTAAGCCGCTCTGAGACTCCAAGTGAAGGGCGGGGTATAAATCCAATCTCTTCTTCTCTTCTTCTTCTTCTTCAGATAAGCAAATATAATAAGGGGAAATTAATTGATATTGGTACCAGGTGATACAGTCTGATAGAACAGATTAAGAACAGCCAGTTAAAATTTCAAAAAGTGGATCTTGTAGCACCAGTAGAGATTGTGGTGACTGACTGAGGAAATCCAAGTCTCTGTTTAAGCTGGGGTGACATGTCCTATTTAATTTTTTGATAAGTAGTCTGGAAGTCACTGTTCCTTCAAAAGCCCACTAACCTTCAAAAGGAATATACAGTGTGAAAGTGCTGAATTAGAACTTCGCTAATTCTGTTGATTTATGACAGGAGATACCTACCCTTTCTACATCAGCTCCTCCTTTTTCCCCTTACATTGGAAGTTTCATAGTGTAATTCACACCAAGACTTCACCTGCCCCATAAAAATTCCCCAGTATGGTTTTCCATCACCAGTCTGAAGAAGTGGGCTGTGACCCGCAAAAGCTCATGTTGAAATGTCTTTAAAGTACCACTAGATTTTTATTTAACTATGGCTGGGGAAATTCCTGATTTGAGGATGGTGCTGGAGAAAGGTAGAGGCTGGGGAGGTGAGGGAGTTCACCCTTTGAAGCTGCCATAAGAGAACCAATGTTGGATCACGCCGATGGCCCATCCAGTCCCAACACTCCGTCACACAGTGGCGAAAAACACCAGGTGCTATTTGCTCCTGGGGAACGGTTCCCTGACCATCAACTGTAATTCTAGAACTTCAGTTCCCCACCTGTACACTGGCAACCCTAACACCTCTACAACAAAATGAACCTCTGGCATCTCACCACCTGTCTCTTTATCCTTGTGTGTGCATGTGTATAAAGTGATCCATTTTTGCTGGAACGGAGATGCAGGGGGTGGAAATTGATATAAACACTTAACAGGCAATGCTAGTGGGTCTCTTTTTCAGTGCAAGATCTGCTGGACCACTGTTGCTAACGGTGGCAAATTTCCTGCTACATCATCGCTCAGTACTGAAGGACATAATGAAATTTTAACTACAGGTTTTTTTAATAGGGACACTTCATTCTTTTTAGAAAAGATGTACATTAAAAACACAGTGTGTTATGTAAACGCTGATGGAAAGTCTGCTATTCTACCTGCAGCAAGTAGGGTTACCAACTACAGCTTGGAAAATTCCTGGAGATTTGGCAGAATTTGGGGAAAGGAAGGAAGCTCAGCAGTGATGCGAATCCATACAGTCCGTCCGTCCCCGTCCCCAACCAAGCTGCCATTTGTTCCAGGGAAACTGATCTGTAGTCTGGAGCTCAGTTGCGATTCCAAGATAATTCCAGGCCCCACCTTGAGGTTGGTAACAGCTGCTGGGGGAAACTGAAGGTCCAAGCAATACACTTGTTTGTGAATAACTATGTTGCAGACCAAAGTTTGTCACTTCAAAGTAGATTTCGAAGTTTTTTCAAGTATTAGACTGCGCACTGATTCTAACTGCTGCATCCAGTCCCCGTAACTGAAGCAAAATTAGGATAATAAAAGCTCGGCGACCCAAATTATGAAAGGGAAGGAGGGAAAGAAAAGGAAGGAGTAGGAACAAGATTGGCATTCACAGCTAAATCTTCTTATGGCAGATTGGGAAAGAAAGACTGGAGAAGAAAAAGATTAATATAGAGTGCATCCTAAACTGAGTTACACCCTACTGACTAAGCCTGTTGAGGACTGCATTGATATTCCTGAACAGTTAGAACGGATAAAAGGAAGTCCTTCTTCACCCAAAGAGTGATTAACACATGGAATTCACTGCCACAGGAAGTGGTGACGGCTACAAGCATGGACGGCTTCAAAAGGGAATTACATAAGCATATGGAGCAGTGGTCCATCAGTGGCTATTAGCCACAAGATCTAGATAGGGGCTCTGGGGCAAGTGATGCTCTGTCTTCTTGGTGCTTGGGGGGGTCAACAGTGGGAGGGCTTCTAATGTCCTGGCCCCACTGGTGGACCTCCTGATGGCAACTGGTATTTCTGGCCACTGTGTGACCCAGAGTTTTGGACTGGATGGGTATTTGGCCTGATCCAACATTAGCGTCTCTTATGTTCTTATGTTCTAACAGAAGCATATTATGAGGTAGTCTGGTATAAGCATAAAAATAGGCCGCTTGGAAAGAAACAGCGTGTTTGTAAAGTGCCATCAAGTTGCCACTGACTTAAGAGTGGCCCCAGAAGGTTTCCCAAGGCAAGAGATGAACAGAGGTGGGTTTGCCATTGCCTGCCTCTGTGCAGCAACCTTGCATTTCCTTGGTGGGCTCCCACCCAAGTACTAACCACGGGATGACCCTGCTTAGCTTCTGAGATCTGACAAGAGTGGGCCCACCCAAGTCACAGCGAAAGAAACATACGTAGAACCAAAGCCCGTAGGGGCGAGGCCTGACACATTTTAAACACACTTCAGCACCCAATCCTGTCACACACAGGCTGGAGTCAGGATGAAGCCTGGTTTCTTTCCAGCTAGGAAGCCCACCCTACAGGAACCAGAGGCAAAAAATGCTGCACCAGCCTTTGATCCAGGAACATTAACAAGCTGGGTCCTAATTTCATGCTTTCCTGCCGTCACTGTAACCCAGGAACATAAACCGGGCTGACAAGTGAGGGAGAGCTGGGAAACAGCCCACAAGGATGCTGAACTAAACAGCCTGGGACCACCTCGCCCAGTGTGACTCCCCCTTGCCTCCTTTGATCATAATCACAGGGCCTTCTGCAGGTGCCTGGCCTGTGAATTGCCTGCTTGTCAACCACCAGGGCATGGGCATTTTCAGCGGTCGCCCCTTCTCTCTGGAATCCGCTCCCTGGGGTTGTTTGTGCCTTGCCGGAGCTTTCATCATTCTGTAGGGCTGGTAAGGCTGGTTTGTTTCATGCAGCCTTTGGGTAATATGCCTGCCTTTGTGCAGCAACCCTGCATTTCCTTGTTTTATTTGTTTCATTTGTTTTAATTCTTCAAGAAGACGACGAAGATGATGATGATGAAGACGAGAAGAGACTGGATTTATACCCCGCCCTTCACTTGGAGTCTCAGAGCAGCTTATAAACTCCTTTCCCTTCCCCTCCTCACAACAGACACCCTGTGAGGCAGGTGGGGCTGAGAGAGCTCTTTCCAGAACTGTCCTTGAGAGAACAGCTCTGACAGAAGAACTATGGCTTGCCCAAGGTCATCCAGCAGCGGCAGGTGGAGGAGTGGGGAATCAAACGTGGTTCTCCCAGAGCAGAGTCCACACACTTAGGTAAAGGTAAAGGTTCCCTTGCTCGAAAGCCAGTCGAATCCGACTCTAGGGTTGCGGTGCTCATCTCCGTTTCCAAGGCTAAGAGCCAGCGCTGTCCGAAGACATTTCCATGGTCATGTGGCCGGCATGACTAAACACCAAGGTGCACGGAACGCTGTTACCTTCCCACCTAAGTGGTACCTATTTATCTACTTGCAATTTCTTGCTTTCGAACTGCTAGGTTGGCAGGAGCTGGAACTAGAGACGGGAGCACCACTGGCTCTTTTTTGTTATTGCATTATTTTAATTGGTTTTATTGTTCTATTTAAATTTTTTTGTTGTATCGTATTTTTAAAATGCAATATTTTTGAAATGTCGGAAGTCGCCCCAAGTCCCCTGTGGGGAGAAGGGTATGGGGTAAAATTAAATAAATAAGTAGAATTCTGACACCGTTCTGTTTTATTATAATGTAACAGACATTAAAAAAAAAAAAGAAGTCGTAAGGGTTCCCGTTGGTTTGGCCTCTGGTAAAAAGGGAACTTTCTTCTCGGAACTCACACAGTGAGTTCAAAGCACACACACTTCACATACAACAGAATTTAGTGTACGCCTAATACTTTTACCATCAACCCCAGGACTTTGTTGGGCCCTCGGAAGTCTCAAATATATGGGCTACGAGAACATGTTTCCATTGCCGTTTATAAACAATGAATGTTCCCGCAACAGAGCAGGCCGCTTAGATGCCATTTAGTGCACACCCATGTCTCTTCCAGATAGCGGAATGCCAAAGAACACAAAGTCTTCCCTTCAGTGGTGAGATGGGTCAGGGGGAAGGAACGACATGCTTCACGTATCCCATGCGAGCAAAGGCATCCTTCAGCTTTAGCTTGTATCAAAAGTGCTTTTGCCCAATAGTCCAAAGTCTCAATGTTTAGTCCGTGTTCCAGTTAATCGCTTCTGCTTGCATTTTTACATAGTTCCCGCAGATCTAAAAGAGACAATAAAGGAGGGATTAGGGGTTTTTCAATCACATGATTCTGAAAAGCTCATCCGACAAAACCTCGCACCTTCAAAGCCTCGGTGTTTGGTTATTAGGAACAGCCATTGCTTTTCAGCATGGCTGGATAAGCAACTGCCAGGTACAGGAATTTGTATCTAATGAAAGGAACTTTGACTCTTGAAAGCTAATACCTAGAGATATAAAATTTCCGGAAACTTTGAAGCTCGGAAAAAAACCCGTTTTTTTCCCCCTTTTTTTCTGGGGGGAAACGGAAATTTTCGGAAAAATTGAAAAAAATGCCACATTAGCATTTCTTTTGTCTTTTCTAGACTGAAAGTCATTCTGTTACTTTAGGAACATAAAACATGACTATGGACATTTTTACTTGGCATGAAATTATCAAAACTAGCATATTAAAAATATAGTGCATCCAAACAATTATTTCAAACAGAATACCCACCCACATGCAAAAACAAAACTGAAACTTTTTTATTTTCTTCTGACAATCGCACCTCCTAAAGGAAGAAATGCATCTTGTTCTTGCATTGGAGAGTTCAGTTTGTAACCTAGGACTTGCTTGTCCTCAGTGCACAGAAATTAGATCAATCTGATACCATACATATTTTTTAGAAATGATTTGGAAAATATTTGAACACCTTGTCTTAAAATATTTTATTCATCATGTTAAAATAAAACGTTCCATAATCAATTTTTCCCCTTTTCTTTTTTCAATTTTTCGGGGAAAAAACAAAAAAGGCTTCAGGAAAAAAACGGGGGGGAAACGGTTTCCCCCTGAATTTTTCCGGGTTTTTTCCGGGCCTTCACATCTCTACTAATACCCTGCAAATCTTGTTGGTCTCTAAGGTGTTACTGGACTCCTATCTAGCTGTTCTACTGCAAACCAACACAGCTAGCCTCTGAAAAGAGTTTATGTTGCAATTCCTTCCTAAACAGCCAAAAAGAATTAAACCTTAACAATGGCTCCATACGAATCTTACACTCATTATAAACCCCAGACTTATTCTTCTTTCCTCACCTGATGTAGGCTAACAGTGTAATCTTAAACAGATATCCCAGTCTAAATAATAACAACAATAATAATCGTATGGCAGTGTATATAGTTTAGCCAGGAGATCCTAAGATTGTCTGGCATCCAGAAGTTCCAGCTCTTTTAGTGTTATGCACCACTAGGTGGGTAGACTTGTTTTAAAGGCACGAGACATTTCAGAGGTGGTTTACTATTGCTTGCCTCTGCTTCACGACCCTGGTATTCCTTGGAGGTCGCCGATCCAAATACTAGCCAGGACTGACCCTGCCTAGCTTCTGACTAGCCTGGACTATCCAGGTCAGTTACCCAGTCTAAGCCTATAGAAAATCAATGGAGTAATTATGCACAGAAGTACACGAGTAATTTATATAAGTGCAGTGGTAGAACTAGGGTGCCCCATGCAGCTTCTACCACACTATTGCCACCAGATAAATATGCAGCAGCAGAAGTGAGCTCCTTTCTCATCGCTGATTACTCTAAAGCAGCAAAGGCTCCCTATGAAATCTTCATCCTTCCAGTTCGAATTCAGACCATGACAAGTTACGTAGTGGTGGAAAGTGCCATCAAGTGGCAGCTGACTTATGGTGACCCTGTAGGGTTTTCAAGGCAAAAGATGGTCAGAGGTGGTTTGCCATTGCCTGCCCTCCTTGGAGGTCCCCCATCCAAATACTGGCCAGGGCCAATGCCGCTTAGCTGACGAGATCGGGCTAGCCTAGGCTATCCAGGTCAGGGTGGCAAGATACATAAACACAGGCAAATAACAAGAAAGCATACAAGTGAAGAGGGTATGTAAGTATCTAGCCTGTAGTCTCTTAAAACCCTGACCTGGATAGCCCAGGCTCACCTGATCTCGTCAGAATTCGGAAGCTAGGCAGGGTTGGCCGTGGCTAAGAACTGAAAGGGTGACTTCCAAGGAATACCAGGGCCATGATGTAGAGGCTAGCAATGGCATACCACCTCTGAATCGCCTCTTGTCTAAAAACAAGTCTAGTTCGCCATCTCGTGGTGCATAACACTAAAGAGCTAGAACTTCCAGCTGCCAGACAATCTTAGGATCTCCTGGCTACACTACACACTATTCCATATGACAATTAATTTTCTTAAATCCATCCTCAAATAATATTTTAGCAACATGAACGATCTCAAAAACTTTTCAGTTTCACGGGAAAGGTTTTCCAGTCGCCCACTGTGAGATCAACATGCCCAAGGTCACAACTGTCATTTTGGGTTCTCCCTTCAATCACGTTTTGCAAAGCCTTTAATCACGTTTTGCTGCTGCTATGAATGAGGCAACGGTTTCCAGTCTGGTTTCACAGACAACTAACCAGAGGTGAGTGAAAAAGAAGGCCTTGCTCCGTTACCAGGATTCCAATCACTACCCCCAATCCCAAAGAGCTCCGTTTTATTTTACAGTAGCAAATGGTTTACATTTTCAGCAGAATAATACACAACTTGAGGTACCACAGTGTTATTTATGTCCATTGTTCATACACAATGGGCTTGTCTGAATGGGCAGCCAAAGATACTTTCCTCCAGCATAAGTAGCCTTCTTTCTACTTAAGTGGCTCTTTTTCCAATTCAAGAGCTACTTGTCGGAAGAAGGCACCTTAGGCAGGAGGAAGTTTTGCTCAGTGGAGTGGTAGGGTAAGGACAGGATCCACCTCACTAGCTCCTGTCCCATGGGTGGAAAGAGAAGTGCTCCCCATTGGACTGAGCTACTGTTATCTCAAAAGGCAGATCTGAGAGCAGACGCTGGGTAGAGAACATAATGCTGAAGCAATTTTTATTAGCAGTTACGAGACCTGAGGGGTTTCCTGATTCCTATGGAAGGTTATAAGAACGTAAGAACATAAGAGAAGACAATGTTGGATCAGGCCAATGGCCCATCCAGGCCAACACTCTGTCACACAGTGGCCAAAAATACCAGGTGTCATCAGGAGGTCCACCAGTGGGGCCAGGACACTAGAAGCCCTCCCACTGTTGCCCCCCCCCCCCAGCACAAAGAATATGGAGCATCACTTGCCCCAGGCTGAGAGTTCCTATCTATACCTTGTGGCTAATAGCCACTGATGGACCTCTGCTTCATATGTTTATCCAATTCCCTCTTGAAGCCGTCCATGCTTGTAGCCGCCACCACCTCCTGTGCCAGTGAATTCCATGTGTTAATCACTCTTTGGGTGAAGAAGTACTTCCTTTTATCTGTTCTAACCCGACTGCTCAGCAATTTCATGGAGTGCCCATGAGTTCTTGTGTTGTGAGAAAGGGAGAAAGTTACTTCTTTCTCTACCTGCTGTATCCCATGCATAATCTTATAATTAATCCACTCGCGAGAACAACTCAACAACAGGCTGCCCAAGGGAACTAAGCACCCCCTTCCACCGCTTACTTACAGCGCATCACCGTCTCTTTGACCTGCCCAAAGCCTTTCTCCTGGACCGTAACGTTGATGTAATAGATGCATTTGAGCTCCCTCGGATAGTCTCTGCGGTCAATGTCCTTCAGCACAGGGATGATGCGCCCATTGGCCATCGGCGCCTCCATCAAGGCCTGATGCATTTGGTACACACACCAAGGATCCTTGAGGAACCTGGAGGTGATGAACAGCACCCAGCAATGGCTGTTCTGGACAGCCTCACACAGTTCCGAAACCATGGCGCCCCCTGGGACCGCATCCCGCAACTGAAGAAAGCAACGGAAGCACTCAGGTTGGCTCTCCAAGTAGTAGACCATCTGCTCCACAAATTCGAGGTCCCCCTCGCTGTGGCAGATGCACACGTCATACAGTTTCTTCCAGCGTGCGCTGTCGGAGCTGCTGATGTTCACGTGGAAGGTGGAGGATGTCTGTTTGGCGCTATTCACCGAACTGCTGGCTAGAGAGTTCGAGCCCTGCCCCTGATGAGGAGAGGGCGAAGGTGGAGAAGCATTGTCCGCAGAGCTCCTTGAAGAGTTTGAACTTTGCCTGGACTTCCGTGGGAGCCACTTGAACAAGCCTACCAAGATACCAGTAAAGAATGAGATGAAACGAACTGGGATAATATAAGAACCATCTCGCTAAACCACATTGAGATCCATGTCCTGTTTGCAACAACAGCCCGCCCAACCCTTCTGGAAGTTCCCAAGTAGGACACGGTGATGATGATCACCTCATTTGCCCCTAGCACCTGGTAACCAGCACATCACTCCTGTACACGGAGCTGTTGAAATAAATCTGAAGGCTTTCACAGCTGAGGATTTATGTGCATGCATATGGATGTTGGCACTAAGCCTTCATATTCTCTTCCTAGAATTCTAGCTTTAACAAGGCAAACACCTTCCAGAGAAAGGGCCTAGAAGAGCACCTGTAATCATGACACCACCCAAGTTTGGGACAGGCCATACATGCTGTCCAAGATCTGTACAATGAAGTACCACCTATTCCCCCCCATACCATATAGCAGTGATGGTGAACCTTTTAGAGATCGAGTGCCCAAATTGCGACCCAAAACCCACTTATTTATCGCAAAGTGCCAATACGGCAATTTAACCTGAATACTGAGGTTTTGCTTTAGAAAAAACAACTCATACATTAACTTAAGATGATCCAAACAAAGTAAGGGAAGCAATCCCAAATGCTTTCATTTACTTAAAATTATTTGGCAGAGAATTCCACAGTTTAATGACGGTCTGGGCCTGGCTGGGGCGATGGCACGCATGCCCACAGAGAGGACTCTGAGTGCCACCTCTGGCACCCGTGCCATAGGTTCGCCACCACTGCCATATAGCATAGTAAATATAATCACAAACAAACCACATGTAATCCTATAAAAAAACCCTCCCCAACACAGCCCATCGACAGAAATGCAAGTAAGAGAAAAGGAAAAAGAGAAAGAGAGAGGTACACATGCAGGCAGCTGAGAGTAGAGATTAGAGAGAGAGAATGGGGGGAGGGGAGAGGCAGCAATATGGATCCAACTAAACAAGTAATGGAGGTAAGCCATCACTGCTCAAAGAGTTACAAGAAACCTTGCCGGATGGAAGTGAAGCTCTCACTAGCTTCTCATCTGCTGTATGCGATTCTCTCCCTTATACAGAGATCTAGCAATATCACAGACCCAGTCGTCTATGGTGTGTGTGTGTGAGATTTCCAGTGCTGCAAGATAATTCCCTTGGCAACCAAGACTTTGAATCCATAACGTGATGCTTGGGCAGTGCTCATAGAGATGGTATGTCACCTAGGCGTCAGATTATTAACTGTGAGGCTCAGTTTGGTAGATAACACAAGATTAATTCTAGATATAGCATCTTGTCAGAAAATGTGCAATTTTGGGACACCTCCCAGATTGCGTGGACCAGACTGGCTCTAAATATCAGTCTCAGGAAGATGTAGGTGGCTAATTCAAGCAGGATATCAGTATAAAAGAGGAGTTTGGGGGTACATAAACCCTAGATGTAAATCCAGGGTAGCAGATATAACTGATTTAAGTGCATTTTGCCATCGGGACAAATGGATTGGGGTATTTAGTTGCAAGTTCCGCTGGGAATGGAGGGATCAAGAGTATGTCTTGTTTGGCTTCTAAAAAGTTGATATATAATAGTAGTATGTCTACAGAGAATTTCTGAGGACTGGAGCAGAGAGGGGGGGGGGTGGCTTCCAAAGATGCAAATGCCCTAGGAGCAAAAACAGAGGTCAGACAATGTTTTAACTAAGTATATGGCCAACTACAGCTATTGGACTAAATTCTGTGCACAGAGATGAAGGGTTTGAAACGATCGTTTAGGCCAATCAACAGAGAAAAGAACACTAGACCGCTAGATACCCAGAGTTTCCAACATATACCCTTGTTGGACCCCATCTTAATCGGGGGAATTTCCCAAATAGATCCTTTTGCGTGCATCAGTCGAAGTCCAGTGGAGTGTGTCCCACCTAATAGACCAAAAAGCCATGTGCAACAGAAAGTGCTGCCTACTCACCAGCCATATCAGGACTAAGTTTCAGGTGAGAAGCATCTGCGTCTCTCTTCCTTTGCAAGTCAACGGGTCAGAAAAAAGGCTTGAGAAGGGATGTCCCGTTCCCCCGCTTACACCGGAACTTAACTCAGGTCAACTCTTGCTGTATCTGGGGTAACATCAAAAGAATGAAAGCAAACTCAGATTCAAATTGACTGGCTTAAATTAAGTCCACAAAGCGTAGTCCAAAATGAACACACACTGGGGGAGAGTGGCAGCACTGTATGAATTGCAGCTTTCAAACCAGAGCCTAGTGATTTGATCCCAACCCACCACACTACTCCCTTATCTATCGCCAAAAACTAATCCCTACACAAAGGCAAAGGCAGGAAAAAAGCATAGGCTATAGGGCCCAACATGTAACATGTGGCTTTTAGGCAATGTTAGAAAAAATGTGGACTGTGTACAGATACATTAATGCCCTTGTGTTTTGTAAAAATTTCCAGTTGCAGAAATGATTTTGAGAATACCACTGATTGTAGACAATCAAAAGCAGATTAAAAGCCCCAAATCAGTTATTAGTAACATGGTGAACTGATGCATGTACTGCTGTATCTAATACTAACTGGATGGTCTCTGCATGGATAACAAAAGCTGCCTAACAGGGCCATACACAGACAAAATAGGGATCTTGATCTACTTGTGGGTCTCCACTAACCACAAGCAAGGGCATTGTTTGGCTACAAGGATAAAGAGGAGACAGCCATCACCCTGCTCAAACCTCTGATACCTTAGAGCACTGTTTCCCAACCTGTGGGTCAGGAGGACCCAGAGGTGGGTCAAGGGCCAGCCCTGCCTACTGACTGCCTCTGTCCTTTCCATTGCTCTCTTTTCTATATTGGAAACCAAGATGTGACCCTAGAAACAGTATTTTCCATCTTATAAATTAGTTGGTGTTTTTTTCTTCTTCGCTCCATATCCGTGTTCATGAAATAAAACATTTCCAGGTGGTTACTAGACTGAGATTCTCAGAATGTTAGGGGGGGTTAGAGGGAGTAATGGAGAAGGAGAGGATGGTCAGGGGCTGGAATGTAACCTCACATGCAAAGGCTGAGTATGTTGGAATGTCACTTGCTTAGGATTCATAGTGTTGGGAATTGCTGTCTTAGAGAATCCTGGGTGGAGACATTAGGGGATGGGTTGGGAAGTTCCTAACTGTTCCCCTTTCTCACTGGCGATTCCTTGTGAGTCCCCAGCTTAACTTAACAATACTAAGAACGTACGATTGAAATGAACACAGCCATTCTTGCCTTTTACATCCATGCTTCCATCTCCCACTGTTAAGTTTTTCATGGTGGAGATCTTCCTCCTCTGTACAATAGTCTGTAAGCCACTGTGCACGCTGATGGTGCTATATAAATGAGAAATGATAGCCCTGTGTGTTTGCTTGGCAAATACTAGTCTCCTTATCCCAGAAAAGAAAAGCTGAATGGCCTTTTACTGGGTTGTCATCATTTGCTACGAGTAGGTGATGCTCACTGCCTCCTATCCATAGATTCAGAAATACCACACATACACACCTGAAGCAGCCTTATAATGAATCAGACCATCAGTCCACCAAGGTCAGTATTGTCTACTCAGACTGGCAATGGCTCTCCAGGGTCTCAGGCTGAGGTCTTTCACATCACCTAGTACCTGGTCTTTTTTAACTGGAGATGCCAGGGATTGAAAGTGGGGCCTTCTGCACACAAACCAGAGGTTCTTCCACCAAGCCACAGTCCTCCTCAAAAGTGCTGAATGAGGACTGAACATTCATGAACACAAGAAGCTGCCTTATACTGAATCAGACCACTGGTGCATCAAGGTCAGTATTGTCTACTCAGATTGTCAGCGGCTTTCTGTTAGGACTGAGGTCCAATGCACGAAGCCAGCAATTACAGCATGATCAAACATACATCAGTGGCTCTTGGCCAATCACTTCTAAGCTAAAAGCCCGCCAAACTAATGCTCTAAGGTTCCCAGGGAAAAGGGGATACTAAAGACAGCGCAGGTCTCAAGGTTACATGGCTATGCCAGACACCAGACAGATAATGGCCAGAAACGAAACTATAAATTCCAGTTCACACACGCACACCTCCACCTCTCCATGGCAACCAAGCTCCAGACAGGTGCTTTTGGTTGACAGCTGAGGTTTTTCACATCACCTACTGCCTGGTCTTTTTAAAATGGAGATGCTGGGGATTGAACCTGGGACCTTCTGCACACAAAGCACAGGCTCTTCCACTGAGCCACAGCCCCTCTAAAAGGTCTAGAAACTGGCTAGTTCCACTAGATTTTCTGCAGTCTAAGCTGACAGAACCATTAAGAAGAAGAAGAGGAGATTGGATTTATACCCCACCCTTCACTACCCAAAGGAGTCTCAGAGTGGCTTACAATCTCCTTTCCTTTCCCCTCCCCGCAACAGTCACCCTGTGAGGTGGGTGGGGCTGAGAGAGCTCTGACAGAGACTGCTCTTTTTCAAAGACAGCTGTGCCAAAACTATGGCTTGCCCAAGGTCATCCACCTGCTGCAAGTGGAAGAGTAGGGAATTAAACCTGGTTCTCCCAGATTAGAGTCCGCACACTTAACCACGACACCAAAACTGTCCAGGGAGACTAACAGTATTGAGGAGACCAGAGTCCAAGCCCCCACCTCTGCTACTGTGTACACCTGCCATTCGGACATAGAACCTGAGGAACCATCAAGAGGACCTCCTCATTCATGGGACGTAAGGGAGGAGGGACAGTCTTTGAGGCCATAAGGGGCCCAAGCGATTCAGAACTTTCCAAGCCAGTTCCTTGTATAAGGTTTGAGCGATAGCAAGGAGCCAGGGGAAACCCTGGCAAAACTAGTATCACATGCCCTTCAGCAACAGTTCACATTTCACAGAACAGGGGCTACTGCATTCTGTACGAGCTAAATCTTCTAAACAGTTCTCGGGGCAGCCCCATGGGAAGCAAGTGGCAGTAGTAAGGTTAGATGTGCGCGAATGATTCCTGTTAAGCTAGGGATGCCAACCTCCAGGTGGGACCTGGGAACCCCCCAGAATTACAGCTCATCTCCAGGCTACAGAGATCAGTTCTCCTGGAGAAAATGGATCCTTTGGAGGGTGGACTCTATGGGACTGTAACCCACTGTGGTCCCTGTCTTCTTCAGGCTCCATCCCCAAATCTCCAGACGTTTCCCAACTTGGATCTGGCAACCCTATTGCCTCATCCCCGGCTGTCCCCGGAGGAGGCCTGGGAACACTATGTGTTGGGTGTTACAAGTTAGAACACTGTTCAGTATTTACTGGGTTAATGATGTCTGTTAAATCACATGTTTGTTTGTAACCAATAAGTTTGGAGAGCTAGAAAGCCCGGTAACTTCAGATCTAGTTTGTTGTTCTGATTGGAGACTAGAGTGCCAAGTATTAGCATTTTATGGCTCTTTGTCCTGAGCAAGAAGAAGTTAGTCTCCATTGCTCTTCTGCCATGTTCTGTCTAGCTGTAAGGATGTAGGAATATAGCTCTTTGTTATTTTACATCCCGTATACCTTTTCCCCATGCTAGGTTGTAGTAAACTTTTATATTTAAACACACCATGGACTCGGCCTCTTTAATACTCTGCTGAATGCTGATTACTCTGCTGATTTACTTTAAGAAATTAAATAAGAATAACCCAACACTATGGCTGCGATCACACACACTAAACAATCCACTTTCAGTGCGCTTTCCAACTGGATTTTGCCAGTTCACACAGTTGGAAAGCGCATTGAAAGTGGACTCAGAGTGGATTACTGAGTGTGTGTGATTGCAGCCTATCTTGCACTTTTGTCAGACTGAAGATCACAGCCTTCCCGTCAGGAACGAAACACATACCTGACCATTGTCAAAAACTTGGGGGCACCGCCTCTGCTCACCATGGACCGCCAACCTGGTTGACCCTGTGGGCATTTCCAAAATTTTGAAAAAAGGTAGCAGGACCAATTACAAAACGGTGGGAGGTCCCACGTCACGGGTTCTTTGACAATGGAGGAGGCTGTTTCTGAATGGGGGTTACCTAGCAACCCAAAGGTGACGCCTCCTGAGCTCTTCCCAGGTACCTCCTGCTCCAAGGAGGCAGGGGAACAGAAAGAGTTAGGGGGAAAGCAGTGGGTGACAGGAAATATATCAAGAAGCTTCCATGACACTCTTTTGGAGACCACCATTCCACATACACGCCAGTCTCCTATGTCTTTAGCTGTGCAACCAACAGAAATCCAACAGACTGAAACTTCTCCTTTTCTGTCCATATCACTTCACTCCCCACCAAAAATCAAAACAAAATACAAACTTGCAGGTGCAGCAACAGAGAACGCTTCTCTTGCACAATTTCCCCTGGAAACATCACTTTGTTAAAGGCCAGAAGTTGGCAACTTAAACTCACAGACAAGGATGCAGAAGGGGTTTAAGAACGAAGTTTGAGTCCAGTGGCACCGTTCAGACCAGCAAAGTATTATTCAAGGTTATCTGTGTGCAAGCACACTTCTTCAGAGACTTTGCTGGTCTTAAAGGTGCCACTGAACTCAGACTTCGTTCAGCTGCTTCAAACCACCACCTGAATCTAAGGGGACTCTCCGTGTCTTTCTTAACACCGCTTTGCCGAACTCCAAGATTCCCCACCCCTTAAAAATAGGGATTTAAGAAAAGAGATGAAATGAACGGGATACATTCCAGCCACTGACCCCGCCCCAACTCCAAACGTTACTTTCTTTCCCCTACTTGCCTGTTGGGAACAAAGCAGAAGCTGAAAAGCAGACACAGTTCTATTTTTTAAAACAAAACAGACCCCTTGACAGTATCGTCCTATGTAGAGTTACTGCTGAGCCGGACTGCGCCCGCAGCGATCAGTAGGTTCCTCCTGGAGTAAAAGTCTGCACAGAACTCCGCTTCCAACGGAGTCAGATTCCCTGAGGAGAGATCTTCCCAGGATCATCTCTCCCCACCCACCATGAAAAGGAACTGCAATCTCGACCTGGCCAGAAAGACTCCCCAGTTCAGAGTCGATTAGATATCTGCAGCCTCCCAGCTACGCTCCGAAGGGGTGAGATCCAGCTCCATTCACGCCCTGTGTGCATTTTGCGGCTCCCTTTCGAAAGCGGCACCTGTTGCACCCGGAAAACCCTGCAGCACCCGTCTACTCTTCCGGTCTGCAGCTCCTGCGCAACCCTGACCACTTTTCTTTTTTGGCATTTTTAATTGCGAAAATACACGAACATAAAGCAATTTAAACCACACGTCACACAGGCGCGACATACATGGGGGGGGGGGGGACACCACGCATTCCTTTAGCGGTAAAGTTAAAGCGATTTTTTAAAAAAGTTACCGGCCACGGGTGGACGCCAAGCGGGAAACCGGATCAGCTTTTCAGGTGGCAGCGAGGAGTTGGCAAACTCACTCTTCCTGAGTTTGCAAGAAGGAAGCAGCTGCTCAACTCGGGGCTTGTCTGGGCAACCCACAGTGCCGCCTCCGCTCTTGGCAACGCCTGGAGGCCGCAGACGTGGGGGAAAGAGCGTGTGGGTCAGCCGGAAGATGCAGAAAGAGCCGGCATTTCCTCCGCAGTTTTGTGGGTGGAAAAAGAGAACTCTTCTGTGTCGCTGGAATTCGCATCGGATTTCTTCTCCAATTGGGAGGCGGAGTCGAGGAGATCCGTCTGGATCGGGCGCTGCCGCTCCTCTTTAAAAAAAAGCGATCTCAACCGATTCCACTGACTTCAGCCGCCTTTGCAGCCTACAAGACGGGAATACACGAACACTTGTGAGCCTTGCGCGCTCCTGCACTGGCGGGGGTATTTTCAACAGAGAGTAGCGGCGTGCTTCGGGGATATGGAGTTCCCACGTTGAAGATTACTGCCGGGGGGGGGACGCCGCGTTAATCCGTTGCGCGCACCCAAAATGGCCAGGAATCGTAGCGAAAATTACAGATCACTAACATTTTACCGCGTAAATCTTGAATTAATGAATACTGCCTCCGACGAACTGCGCTGTGCCCTATGTTAGTCTTTCCTTCATGTGCTGGCAAAGAGTCCCAGCTGGAGAAACCGCCCCGTGCTGGATGAGCCTTTCTACAATTCCGTTTAGCGAATCGGGAGATGCTCCAAAGCCACACACACACCCCGGAAATCACCATTACTTTGAGTCAGCACTCAGTCGAAACTGCAGGCGGCAAGATCTACGACGAGGCGCGAGGAGCGCAGTTGGTCCTTAGCCATGGCTCTTTAAGGAGCACCTCTTCGGCCCTTCTAGAGGCAAAACCACTCCTCGCGCCTCGTCTCCCGTTGGCGGTAGCTCATAAGAACATAAGAGATGCCAATGTTGGATCAGGCCAAAGGCCCATCCAGCCCAACACTCTGGGTCACACAGTGGCCAGAAATACCAGGTGCCATCAGGAGGTCCACCAGTGGGGCCAGGACACTAGAAGCCCTCCCACTGTTGACCCCCCCCCCCAAGCACCAAGATGACAGAGCATCACTTGCCCCAGAGTCCCTATCTATACTTCGTGGCTAATAGCCACTGATGGACCAGAGGGGTAAGTCCATTGCAGGAAAAAGTAATATGGCTGTTGGGGCACTTCGGTGTTTTCATTCAGTACCTGACCAGTAGTGGCAAGTTCGTCAATTAAACTGAACATTTCTGCGGGAATGTCTGCATTCCCATCCGTCTGAAGCCTGGGCTGCTCTCCCACCAGATTTTCCGTGGCTGTCTCACTGCTGATGTGGTTCTGTGTAAAATCACACGTGCAACAGACAGCCCCTGGGTAATCCATTTTTTCCTACACTTTTAGCAGTGGTTTCCTTTTCACACCTGCTGTGCATTGCAGGCCCCCACCCCCAAGATTCCCTGCCAACCCTGTTTTAATTTTTGGTTTTATTTTGAGGAGCCAGGGAAACACAGGACTGCATAGGAATAATGCAACACCCTTAACTTCCACATATCCGTGAACACCTCCACGACCCCCTCCCTAAACAGTAAACAAAGAAAGAATAAAAGGTAAAGGTTCCCTTGCTCGAAAGCCAGTCGAATCCGACTCTAGGGTTGCGGTGCTCATCTCCGTTTCAAAGCCGAAGAGCCAGCGCTGTCCGAAGACGTTTCCATGGTCTGGTGGCCGGCATGACTAAACACCAAGGCGCACGGAACGCTGTTACCTTCCCACCAAAGTGGTACCTATTTATCTACTTGCAATTTCTTGCTTTTGAACTGCTAGGTTGGCAGGAGCTGGAACTAGAGACGGGAGCTCACTCTGTCATGCAGCACACTCGGGTCTGGAACTGACATGCAAAAGATACAGCATCCCACTTCCACACTGAGCTTGCTCAGAAAGTAACTAAGTAACACTCATATGTAACAGCATTACCCTCCACCCTTTAAAGAGGCCAATTGGAAGTAGTCAAGGGTGGATGGTTATCATACACAGAATGGACACACTTGGTTGGTAGCGTGCCTTGTGGCTTCAATAATCTTTAACTACAGTAATTACTTACAGGGATGAATGACAGCACCTTAGGGGGCTCCAGATCACCAGGAGCTCACTCTGTCATGCGGCAACTCGGGTCTCAAATTGACATACAAAAGATACAGCATCTCACCTCCACACTGTGTTTGCTCAGAAAGTAACTAAGTAGCACTCATATGTAACAGAATTACCCTCTGCCCTTTAAAGAGGCCAATTGGAAGTAGGCAAGGGTGGATGGTTATCATACACAGAATGGACACACTTGGTTGGTGGCGTGCCTTGTGGCTTCAATAATCTTTAACTACAGTAATTACTTACAGGGATGAATTACAGCACCTTAGGGGGCTCCAGATCACTAACAGTAGGAATTATATAACTGCTTTTAGTAGGCACACATTGGAAGCTTCAAGCTGGATCAGAAAAGCCAGGCATTGGCTTCTATGCTGGCGTCACTGGGATCTATAATGTTAAAATCAGGAGCTGGCCTCATACGTTTCAAACTTTACCTTCTAGTCCTGAACTCATTTGAGGATTACAGCCCAACACAAGAAAAAGCATCCTACCAGGCCGAGAAAGTTACACACTACATCAGTGGTCCCCTACAGGCGTTTGGAATTTTGACACAACGTGATGGGCACTGCCACAGGAGACAGAGCCAGCCATAAAATGGCTACCACAGCTTACCTTCAGTCAGACAGTGAAGATCCTTGTGCTGTGGAAGCAGTTGCAGCCAAAGCAACCTTTTTAAAAAAAAAACACAGGCAAATCTCCAATGGCCAATCAGAAGCCTTGCTGGGCAAAAGCCCCACCCCCTTTCTACAACCACTTGGTGGGCACCAGAACATGTGTCAGCGGGCAACACATCAGGGATCTCTTCACTACATGCTCTGAATACAATTATCAACCCTAAGTTGGGTTAGAGAGTGCCTCTAGAGTAGGTAGATTGGAGCTGGCCAGAAAGCCTAGAGAAGAAAAACACCCGATTTTCTGCTTCCCTCTCTGTGATGTAAGGAACAAGACCACTGCAGATGACTATTTGGAGGAGTTGTGGTGAAGTTGCATTTTGGCAGCACAGTATGTGTACAGGAAACTTGGATCATCCTTCTTTTCCTCCTCCCAACAATGCTTTTGGTGGCCGTGCTTTGTTACGCCTTTTGTCCAGCTACTGACAGCATGCTACCCTTCCAGATGAATGCTCCCCACCCAAAACATGAGCAGAACTATTACAGGTCTTGGTTTTTGAAAGATGAAAGGGGCCTGAAAGGAGCTTTGCTTGCCCCTGAGGTCCACCCACAGCATCAGCTCTGCTCAAAACGCTGAAGCCCTTTGTAAACACCCCTCTTCCACAATGCTTTTAAGCTCCCTGGAAGAGCATAAGATGCTGTAAAGGTAAAAGGCAAAGGTTTCCCTTGCTTGAAAACCAGTCAAATCCGACTATAGGGGTCGGTGCTCATCTCTGTTTCCTAGCCGAAGAGCCAGCACTGTCCAAAGACTTCTCCGTGGTCATGTGACCAGCGTGACTAGATTCCAAGGTGCACGAAAATCTGATACCTTCCCACCTAAGTGGTACCTTATTTATGTACTTGCAATTTCTTGCTTTTGAACTACTAGGTTGGCAGGAGCTGGGGTCAGAGCTGGGAGCTCACTCTGCCACGCAGCACTCGGGTCTCGAACTGCCAAGCTACAGACCTTCCAGTCCACAGCTCAGCGTCTTAACCTCTGAGCCACCATGGCCTGACAAAGGTATAAAGATCAGGACCCCCCCCCCTAATATCCAACCAGTTAAAGAGATAAGAACATAAAAGAAGCCAATGTTGAATTAGACCAGTGGCCCATCCAGTCCAACACTCTGTCACACACTGGCCAAAAATACCAGGTGCCATCAGGAGGTCCAGCAGGGGGGCCAGGATACTAGAACCCCCTCACTGTTGCCCTCCCCAAGTACCAAGACTACAGAGCATCACTTGCCCCAGACCGAGAGTTCCTATCTGGACCTTGTGGCTGATAGCCACTGATGGACCTCTGCTCCATGTTTATCCAATTCTCTCTTAAAGCCATCCATGCTTGTAGCCGCCACCTCCTGTGGCAGTGAATTCCATGTGTTAATCACTCTTTGGGTGAAGGAGTACTCCCTTTTATCTGTTCTAACCTGACTGCTCAGCAATTTCATTGAGTGCCCAGAAGTTCTTGTACTGTGAGAAAGGGAGAAAAGTACTTTCTCTACCTGCTCTACCCCATGCATAATCTTAAAAATATCATGTCACCCCTCAGTCATGTTTCTCCAAGCTAAAGAGCCCCAAGCACTTTAACCTTTTTTCACAGGGAAAGTGTCCCAAACCGAAAGTGTTCCAACCCTTTTATCATTCTAGTGCCCTTTTCTGCACTTTTTCCAATGCTATAACATCCTTTCTGAGGTGTAGTGACCAGAACTGCACACAGTATTCCAAATGAGATTGCATAATTGATTTATACAGGGGCAGTATGATACTAGCTGATTTGTTTTGAATTCCCTTCCTAATAATCCCCAGCATAGCATTGGCCTTTTTTATTGCAGTCGCATGATGTCTTGAAATTTTCAGTGAGTTATCTACTACAACTCCAAGATCTCTCTCGGTCAGTCTCTGCCAGTTTGGACTCCATCAACCTGTATTTTTGGCCCCAATGTGCACCACTTTGCACATGAGAACACACAAGCTTGCATAGTCTGCTGCATTACTTCAGCTGTGTCCTAATAAAGGCCTTTCTTTCTGAAAGAACTGTTGTCTACCCCAGGGAGAATAAGTGATGATCTGCTACAAGCTTTTAAAAACATGATTTTATCTGTCCTCAAGCCTAAAAAGGCTCAAGTCTACAACAGTATACCCAATTATTTCCATGTCCCACTGGGATTGCTTCTGCGTAAATGTGCATAGGATTATGCTGTGATATCAATTGGCGGAAATCCTCCATTGGGGACCAAGAGCAGCAGTTGCCAGTCCTATGAAGTCTCTTGCTTCAAAATCAAGGACTGATTTTAACAGTCTCCAAAAACTGTACATAGCGCGATACAAAATGCAACCCGTTAGCATGCTGTGCTTCTTTCCTTCTGAAGAAAAAAAAAGATCTTCTGGTCTTGCAAGGTAGGCACTGACACCTTCTCGACTGTCTCCATGCCAGCAGATCAAGGGCTTCATGAAAACTAGGGGTCGCCAGCCATCAGACATTCTATTTCGCTATCTGGGATCCAGCCCGTGCATTAACAGAAGCAAAACTTCACTCTTTGGCAGCATCTGATAAATCCAGGCTTCCAGCTGATTGCCGTTAATCAGCAGTGTGGTCAAGGACCAGCTGGAAGGGAGGGCGCGTTTTCCCCTGCAAAGGAGTAAAATTATCAGTTGTTGTACAGAACTGAAAACTGGACCTCATTCTTTTGGAAAATCCTCCCCCAAAAGAGCTGAAAACACCTTTGAACTGGATCAGAACAAGGAGCATCGTTGCAGGGCAGGGGGCTGTCCTCAAACCTTCCAGACCCTAGATGCACGAAGCTGCAAATCTTAGACTCATGTGAGAGGCAGAGGGGGAGGAAGACTCAGAGAAAGGGACGTAGGTGGCAAGCCAAGGAGAGACCACCGAAGCTGAGCCCCAGGAGGCATTCTGCAATGAGGAACCAACCCAAAGGTCAGGGCTACAGAGGAATTGTTTCCCCTGCTGAGAGACCTGGTCACTCTTGTCTGCGTGCACGCAAGACAGGCAGGAGGGGTGGCACTCTTGCTCACTAGGCCTCTGCACTAGCAGCAGGTCTTTCCAAAAGGCAAGAGAAAAGTGCCCCTGTAAATGTAGTGGTCCTCCACCTTCTCGAGCCAGTGGGCATCTTGGGAATCGTGGCACAGGATGTTGGGTGCAACTGCAAAACGGCCACTGCGGGAGGCAAAGCCACGCACACCGGAAGCCCAAGAGCAGGGGGGAAAGAAGGGTAATGTAAAAAATATGGCCTGAAAGAAGAGATTGGATTTATACCCCATCCTTCACTTGGAATCTCAGATCAGTTTACAATCCCCTTCCCCTCCCCACAACAGACATCCTGTGAGGTAGGTGGGGCTGAGAGAGCTCTGAGAGAACAGCTCCGAGAGAACTTGTAATTGAGCCAAGGTCACGCCAGCAGCTGCATGTGGAGGAGTAGGGAATCAAACCCGGTTCTTCCAGATTAGAGTCCAAACTACACCAAACTGGCTCGGAGTGAGAGAGAATAAAACCAACTCCATGCTGGTAGCTGTTGCTGAAACAATGCTGTTTTAATCTCCACAGCCAATCAGAAGCCCTGCTGAGGAAGAATCCCAACTGGCCCCACCCACTTTCTAAAAACACCTGGGCACCAGGAAAGGTGCCAGAGGGTTCCATGGTGCCCCCAGACACCACGTTGGGGATGCCTGCTGTAACAGCTCTGTGGCTCAGCAGCAATGGCCTTGGTCTCCCAGTGTTGCCTTGACAAATGCTGAGAGATTGGGGGGGGGGGAGTGCAGTGCCTGGGGAGGGCAGAGCTTGAGGAAGATGCATCGTTACTCCTCAGTGATACTCTAGGCTGCTTTTCCCATACTCTCTATGGTCCTGAACACAGAGACTAGGAGGAATTCCTACAGCACCCCCTCTCCTGTTCCTCAATTCCACAGGGGCAGGGAATTAGGGTTGGGGACTTGCAATTCCCTGCCCTGGGCAGGTAAATGGGAGACCTACGATGGCTCCATAACTCACTTGATGTTCCCAACCCCGGAGGTGGAGCATGCTACGTAACAGCACACAACGTTAGGCTCAAAGCAAAGAGGTATTTTTGAAGTCACTAACGCAGGGGGAAAGGGGAGGGAGAGCAAAGGCTGGCGGGACCCACCATCAGAGCCTGTTCCTCCCAGTTTTCTGGCCCCGCTAGATGATGTTCTTCTCCAGAATTTGTTCGCCTTTGATGAGCCTGTCGAAGGAGAATCTCCCGAGGTCGATGGTCTTGTACTCTCCCTCCAGGATGAGCTCAGTGATGCATTTGCCCACGGCCAGGGAATGCTGCAGTCCATGCCCACTGAATCCAGAGGCAAAATAGAGGTTCCCTACGAGGGGGTGCGCGCCAATCACAGGGTTCTGATCAAAGGTGTTGTAGTCATAGTAGCCAGCCCAGGAACTCTTCACCTGCAAGAGATTAAACGAAAGAAGTAAAAAATCAAGTCCTTGCCAAGGAAAGGCCACAGGCCAAGACTGGCAGAGGAAGAGGTGCTCTCTTGGAACACACAAATGAGCTTTACTGACTGGGCTGCCCTGGGGATGGAGAATTCACTATTCTATTGATTAACTAAATCCTGGCCAGCTGTTGCAGGCTGAAAACATACTTAAGCAACAATGTGAGCAATCAATAAAAGGCTGTGGCAGCTACTCACAAACGACAGAACTAGAAAAGCCTGAGCAGTTTGAGCCTCTCAACTCGTTTTACAATTTCTACCCCAAAACATGCTTTGTAGGACAAGTTTTAAAGGTCCTAAATGTTTTAGGCCTACTTTTCTCCTCTTGCTTGGCTTTAATAGTTCATTCTTACAGCTTTTATGGTGCTTTGTTCTTGTGTTTTACTTTGTAAGCCCCCTCGATAAGGCTCTATGGAGAAGACAGCATAGAAACTATCTCAATAAATAATATAAACAAAGGCCCGAGAGATCATGTCGTTTTATTACAGCTGCCCAAAGAGTTCAATAGTCCAAGGGTCTATTTATCCTGCCGTTTAAATATCAAACACAAGATCCCAAACTGCCAGCCCCTTTGACTTCCCCAAGCTCTCCAGATCCAGCATATCAGCAGTAAGGGCCAGTTCACACATGTTCATTCACCAAACTGATTAATGAGCACTCAGCTACTTGCAAGTGAATGTGTGTATGAAAATGGCTGAAAAGCATCTTACAGCAAGAACTCTACCCGTGCTGTGGATTCAAGCAAGTCAGCCGCTGGAGGCGTCAAGTTCCACATGTGATCCAATCACCCCAATGTCAGAAATTCCCTGAAAAGGTAGAAGCCTCAAAGGATGCAGAGGAACCTAACAACAAAATTGTTCCTGACAACTATCCCTCCCACCCAACTGAGGACGGGAACAGGATGAGATATTGGTATTGTGTGGCTTGTGGGTACTGGATGTGCTGAAAAGGACTCCGATAACTCCCCCCCCCACCACCCCATAATGTCACTCATGCATATATAACCAGCTGAGCTCTCCACGTTAGGAACATCAGCATTTATAATACTGACCTAGCTAGCTCTGAAGTGGAAAAGGAGGACCAGAGCATCCATACAAGAAAGGCACAGACCACAAATCTACAGGCCCCAATGACCAAAACTATGATTTGAGAAGCAACACTGTTTGCAAGGGACCTTAGGAAGAAAGTTTCAGGGAAGGAGTTGGGGAGCCAGCCATTCATTATTTTACCTTTAGGGATTCAAAGGCAGGCACCCTGTGGGCCAGCTTGGGCCAGACTTTCTCTTGGAAGAACTCATGATCTACCTCCAGGTCCTGGATATCGGGCTCTTCATCCTGAGAAGGAAAGATAGACACTGTTTATTACCCACCCTTCACAGCAGACAGCAGCGTGGCCCTTTTGAAGACAGCAACAGTTTAAGCCTGGCTTGCGTCCGGAGCTTAGAAAAGCATGGCGTCTCCTTCAAAGAAGGTGGAGAACCAGACTCAACAACCTGTCCCCAAATTGCAGCAAGGAGCTCAAGCAGGCTTTGGCAGCATAAAGGTCAGCAAACCCAGACTGCTCCAGAATGGGACAGAAGAAGAATAGACTGGATCTATACGCCGCCCTTCAGTACCCGAAGGCGTCTCAGAGCGGCTTACAATCTCCTTTCCCCTCCCCACAACAGACACCCTGTGAGGTAGGTGGGGCTGAGAGAGCTCTCTCAAAAACTGCCCCCTTGAGAGAGCAGCTCTGAAAGAACTTATGACTGACCCAAGGCCACACCAGCAGATGCATGTGGAGGAGTGGGGAATCAAACCCGGTTCTCCCAGATTAGAGTCCGCGCTCTTAACCACTACACCAAACTGGCAGCATAGTGTAGCGGCTTGAGCAATGGGCTGTTGATCGTGGGGGTTCAAATCACAGCTCAGCTACACATATCAGTGGGGAACCCTGGGTCAGTTGCCATTTTGTGAAAACAAGGAATGATCCATATAAACCAGCCTGAGATTCTTGGGAGACTGGATTAAAAAAATTCTGGCCCTGCCCTATTCTTACGAGGCTGCTTTCCATCATGTGAGGAGAGAGATTAAGCTTCATCGGGAAGGGCTCTGGGAAGTGCATCCGCCACTTCCTTCCAGTGGTCGGCTCCCACAAAACCACAGCACACTCACCTCTGTGGGGCTTATGCTTCCAAGGTAGTTGCCACCTAGGCCTTCCCTGCGGAAGTAAGCTCCTGTGGTGTCAATTAACATGGGAGTCTCTAAGCCAGGCCCCTCGGGGCAGTTCCAGACATAGACATACCTGGGGACAAAAGAAAAACAACAAAATCTCAGTACCTAATAAAAACCCTGGGAGCATACTGGGTTCAGCTACAACCCAAGAGGGGGGGCAAAATTAGAGAGAAGCAGCACAGAGCCAGGCCTCAGTGCTGGTAAGAACTGCGATCCTTGCATTTCGATGATCATTTCCGCTCTTACCAATAGATGAAGTTGCCTCAAGGACTCTCCTCAGCAGAGACCCCAAGTGGCTTGCAGTGTTCTGTTCCCCTCCCTTTTATCCCCACCACAATCCTGTGGAGTAGCTTAGACTGAGAGTAGGTGACCGGCCCAAGGTCACCTTGCAAGCTTCTATGGCAGAGTGGGGATTCAAACCTGGGTCTCCCACATCATAGTCCAACACAGTAGGAGGAACAAATATTAGTTCTCTGACAAAATTAGTTCTTATGGGAACTACCGGTAATTAATATTGATCTTAGTGGACACCTTTTGATTCAATTAGTTGCTTATATCTTTGGTTTTATGGTTTTATTATCTTACATTTTACTCGATTTATACCAATATTCATATTTATAGTATTCTTCTCTGTGGTTTTCCTTGGTTTGTCATGGCCTACGGCTAAATACAAATAAATTTCTATTTCACTTAATCGGGCATTGAGGGTTGTCAGTTTTCAGACTGGCCCAGGGATCCCCAACCTTTTTGAGCCTGCAGGCACCTCTGGAATCCTGACACAGTGTAGTGGGCACAGGCACAAAACGGCTGCCACAGGAGGCAGAGCCGGTCACAACACGGCTGCCGCAGCTCACCGCCAGCCATACCCTGAAGATCCTTGTGCCGTGGCAGCTGCTGCAAAAGCAACTTTTTAAAAAATCTGCACTGCCAGTCAAGCCTCTAGTGGCCAATCAAAACCCATTCTGGGCATAAGCCCACTTGGCCCCACCCACTTCCTATAGGTACTTGGTGAGCACCAGGCGCCATGGCACCTCCCCCCGGTATCACACCGAGGGCCCCTGCTCTAGCCATTGCACCAGTTCTTATTTCCTCCAGGCAGGCATGCACTGTAGCCAACGCTCCCCCTAAGCCACCGAGCGAGAACAGTACCACTTAGCTTAGAGGGAACACTGATTGCGGTTCACCAATGCAGTGCAAGGGCTGTATTCAACCATACCTTTTCTTAGGTTCCACAGGTAACCTGATCTCTTCCAGTGACCCCGGCGGCCCAGTCCCAATGCCGGCCATTTCCGCCACTCTCCCTGACCAGGCGCCGGCAGCGTTCACCACTATGGAACACTTTATCGGGGAGTACTCTATACTGTCAGGCATTTGGACCTAGAAGGGGTTCACACGACGAAAGAGTTGGTGCGGTTTTCAGCAGGGCAACCAATTTCACAATGTGTCACCTAGTCCAAAGGCAACAGTCTGGGGAGCTTGTGTTTTCTCAGCCCCCCCCCCCCCCCCCCGCTTTGTGGAACAGCCTGCCATTACGGTACAGACGCTCTTTCTTTAGTAGTTTTTCACAGAGAACGCCTCATTTTGCAAGACTTAGCGATTCATGGCTATTGTATATTCATACCGAGACTGTGATTGAAAACAATGTCATTTACGGCCGACTATATGCCACCATGAATTCAGGAAGGGGGGGGGGGGTAATAAATTAAATTTTCAAATAAATTACATAAATAAAATCCGGGGGGGGGGGCGCTCTTGTTAGAAGTTCTCAAGCTGGCTTTGCAACACCCAGCACTGTCATATACAGGCTTTTGCTAGCGTGCTGCATTGCTTCCATCACAAAATGCGCTTTGAGAGGTTCTCCCCCTTTCCAGTGGCCACCGCCACAGGAGCCCTGTGGATTTCACTTTGGCCCATCCGCTCTGCAACCCACTCTCCTGCCATCAAAGGAATTAGGAACATAAGAACATCAGAAGAGAAGGAGAAGAAGAGGAGGAGGAGGAGATTGGATTTATACCCCACCCTTCACACAGAGTCTCCTTTCCCCTCCCCTCCCCACAACAGACACCCTGTAAGGTAGGTGGGGCTGAGAGAGCCCTGAGAGAACTGCCCTTTCAAGGACAGTTCTGACAGAACTATGGCTTGCCCAAGGTCATCCAGCAGCTGCAAGTGGAGGAGTGGGGAATCAAACCCGGTTCTCCCAGATTAGAGTCCGCACACTTAACCACTACACCAAAATGAAGAGAGCTGCTGGATCAGACCAGCGGTCCATCTAGTCCAGCATCAGTCTCACACAGAGGCCAACCAGTTCCGCTGGAGGGCCAACAACAGGGCATAGAAGCCAAGACACCTGATGTTGCCTCCTGGCACTGGGATTCAGAGGCTGATTGCCTCTGAATGTGGAGGTTCCCCTCAGTCACCGTGGCTAATAGCCAGTGATAAATCCATCCTCCCTGAAGGACTACTTACGTTAGCAACCATGATACGGGGGAAATTAATGAGCTCCCCATCCTCTGTCACCATTTCAGTGGAAGAACAATGGAAAGCTGGGGGGGGCACAAACAGAAGCAGCTGCAGTTATAACAGTAAAGCGTCCCCAGGTATTATACGAACGACTACACCCCCTCCCCAACTCATGAAATCAAGAGGGCAAATTCCTTCCCCTGTTATATTTCTATTCATAAAAGTCACTGTCATTACGAGTGAGGAGAACGAGCACAGATGGGTCTGGAGAGTGCGCGTGTTCCTTTCGTTGCACCATCAAAGCAGGTTAGGTTCCCAGCATAATAGCCCATTTCTCCCCTCTCTAAGGGCAGCATTTTACTTTTTCACCATAGAAGAGAATGGAGAAAAGCAAAGCCATGTATGCAGGGAAACAATGGAGCCATAAACTATCTCCTCCCCACCAATCCTGGTGACTTATTTAGAAAGAGGAGATTCTGCCCCACCCCTAGCTCTCCGGCTGACTCAGTTTAGTTAGTACGAGCCACTGAGAAGCAAGCCTGCCCTTATTTGCATAGCTCCGCCCTTGGCTTTCATCTCACAGTCCCCAGATAAGACCCGAGTTATACAGGAAACAGAATGAGGTGGTGTAACACTGAAGTGGTAAAAACAGACTGCAATCGTATCAGCCTACAGGTGGGGGGGGGGGACACACACACATTTTACAGTGTTCCCCGATCTGAGGTCGCTTCCAGCAACTAAAAACCAGCACAGCTCTCAGTGTCACGCCAGCTTTCTATCTGCCTGGAGTTCTTAATGCAAAGGAATGTTTAAGAACTGGACTTATATGCTAGCAACCTTCGTGGTACAGCATATTCTACCTCCCTTAGTTCTCCCACGAATTATGTAAACCGGTCCTGAAACTCAAAGTTCTGCATTTTAATACTGAAAGCACAAGTTTTTGCTCTGATTTGCATTAGGAAAACGGGGATGACAGAAGCATTCGACAGCTTTGGAACCCGCATAGGCGAGTTTGCCACTGGGCATACAAACCGCCTTTTGCAGATAGCAGCCACTCAGAGCCTCCCTTCAGTAGGGTTCATGCAACAGAATGTTTTTAGCGAGCCACAGAGAAATGTTCTGTGAGAAGATCTCCCCACCCAGTACTTGGCCAGGATCAAGAGGATGCGGATTGGGCCTGAGGCCATGGAGGCAGTGTTTCCAACTGCACCCCCATGCTGTTTCCCTGAATGTAACCGCCCTCACCCTGACCTGGATGGCCGAGGCTAGCCCTCGTCAGGCTCTCGTCCGATCTCAGAAGCTGAGCCACGTCAGCCCTGGCTAATATTTGGATGGGAGACCACCAAGGAAGTCCAGGGTTGCTACGCAGAGACAGGCAATGGCAAATCACCTCTGAACATCTACCCTCAGGGCTCTTTTTGTAGAAAAAGCCCAGCAGGAACTCATTAGCATAATAGGCCACACCCAACAGCAGGAACTCGTTAGCATATTGGGCCTCACCCCTGACAGCACAGCTCATTAGCACATTAGGCTGCACCCACATGTTACCAGAAGTGTGGTCATCCAGCCATACCCACCTTTTGCTTCTTATTCTGTTTACCTTGTTTGTTGTCAAAACCCAGGGCCTTTTTTTGTAGCAGGAACTCATTTGCATGTTAGGCCACACACCCCTAATGTAGCCAGTCCTAATGAGTTTCTGCTGTTGGGTGTGGCCTATTATGCTAATAAGTTCCTGCTGGGCGTGGCCAACTTGGGAGCCAGCCGGAACGCCGTTCCTGTGCGTTCCTGCCCTTGAAAGTCGCCATAAGTTGGAAGCAATTTCACAGCATTTTCCACCACTAACTGCCCTAAAGTTGCTTTTATCCAGAACATTTGTGCGTGTGTGTGTATTGCAGGTAGTAACCTTGCTTTCTTTTACAGGAGCCAAAGGCAATCTTAGAATGTAGGCTTGTTTGAGTTTTCAACCAAAATAGTCCCAATCCACCACACACCGCACCCCCAGCCACAGACCGCACCCCCCCCCCCCCCCCCCCCCCCCCCCATGGCTTCTTTTTGAAGCTAAATTCCACATCAGGGGATCCAGTTGCAGAAACTAAACATCAAGCTCAGTTTGGTCCTAGGGTTTCCGTGTTCCCAAAATCGATG
Source organism: Gekko japonicus (assembly GCF_001447785.1). Lineage (NCBI taxonomy): Eukaryota > Metazoa > Chordata > Lepidosauria > Squamata > Gekkonidae > Gekko > Gekko japonicus. The sequence continues at coordinate 484,213 of NW_015173165.1, forward strand.
GGGGCTAGCTGCTTTTTATATTTTAACGGTAATGTCGATGTATGCCGTTGATCACAGCTAAGGAAAGGGGGGGGAGAGAGAGAGAGATGGAAGACTCACACATCACTTCTCCAAGACTCTGGAAGACGCCCATCGACATTGCTTTGCGCCGCAAGGCGTTGAGGAGAGTCCAAGGGTCAAACCACCCTTCATTTTCTAGGCCTAAAGCACAGAAAAGGATGCAAGAAGGGAATGTCCACTTAGACTCACAATGGCTTGACACTTAAAACAGCCAGCAAGTTACCACTGTACTTTAATAACACAATTGAAGAAGCAAAAAGGGTGTGGTGGGCAGCATTCTGGCCTGGTGATACATGAAAATTTCCTCCCCCCTTAATGATTCCCCCCATTTGTTTTTCCTTCCTAGCCTTCACTCTGGCTATACACCGGTCATGAAAAAAAGAGGCTAGCCGGCTGATGAGTTTCCCTTTCCTCAAGGAAAGCAGATGGCCAGTGCAATCCTAAACACAGTTACACCCTTCTAAACCTAAGTGCTTAGGTTTGCAGTTTGCAATGTATATAACATTGTGCCTAGAAATAATTTAGCCATGTGGTTTGGTTACAGACAAGTAAAGGTAAAGGTTCCCTTGCTCGAAAGCCAGTCGAGTCCGACTCTAGGGTTGCGGTGCTCATCTCCGTTTCAAAGCCGAAGAGCCAGCGCTGTCTGAAGACGTTTCCGTGGTCATGTGGCCGGCATGACTAAACACCAAGGCGCACGAGTAAAACCAGAAAGTAAATTGGGGTGTGCGTGTGCATCAGCCTTTTTCCTTTAACAGTCTCACTTGCATGTTGTTAGCAATGGTAGTTTTCTATTCCTTTTTCCTACTCCAGTATCAGAAAAACACAGTGGCCACAGTCTTCCCAATAAACCCACTCTTAAGTATAGCGGGTAGAATATCAGACTACGATCTGGGAGACTCAGGTTCAAATCTCCACTCTGCCACAGAAGCTCGCTGGGTGACCTTGGGCCAGTCACAGACTCTGCCTGCACAACTTTACAGGGTTGTTGTGAGGACAAAGTGGAAGAGAGGAGAACTATGTAAACTACTTTGGGGAGAAAAGCAGGGTATAAAAATGAAGTAAAGAATTAACAGATCTCAACTTCTAGTGCACTCAAAGCCCTTCTGCTCACTGGCCAGATGATTGCCAAAAGCCCTTTTAAATATTCATTTTTTTAACAAAAAATAGCCCTTTTAAAATTGATTGAATAGGCGAAACAATATTATACTCATTCAAGTACTTGCTTTATGTGTGTCAGCAAGCTGCCAAAGGGTTTTTCTATGTGTATATGGTCACCCTGAGTTCACCCCCCCCTGTAGATGCGATTGGTTTGTCATGCGCACATCTCCCTATTAGCTGAGCATTCCTTTCAAAGTACGCTAGTCCTGCTTTGATGTAACGCTATCTCGCCAAGGCCACAGGTGGACGAGCAGAGGAGCTTTGCTTTGTCTTTCAATTAGCAGAAGCCGTGGGAATAGCATACCTATTTACAATGAGGTAGCCGTTGCTTTCCCAAGGTTTAGGCGTGCGCGGGGGCCCTTGGCCACACGCGGGAACCGTGTTTATTGGCTATTATGATTATGAACTTGCTTTAACCTTCCATGCTTCTTGGCTTTTCATTATTCTGAACAGTGACCCTGTTCAAGTGCTTCATGGCTCCAATAAAGTAAAACCTTCTAGTAAGTGTGTACTACGTTGTTTGCTGTGGGGACCTGACAATGTGTTTACTGTTTAGTACCAAACTCCTCTTCTCATTCTCAGCGTTATTACAGCATTTCTCCCATCCCACCCCATTTTGGGATACGGGCCAGAGTAAAACCTTCTCCACAGAGACCAGGAGCGAAGGCGGGACAAGAGATCCACAAGCAGATTGCAAGCTGGGAATGCAAACTGCGGGATCTCCCCGCTTCCCTTGCGCACGCTAAGGACACAGAGATGCCACCAAAACGTTTCTATCCGAGGCGGCGGCAGCGTCAACACCCTGTTTTACGATGGAGAACAGTCCAATACCATAGGAAGCCAAAGCTACGCCATCCGTATTCAACCATGGAAATTTCTTTTGCAGTTGGGCCGGTGACAGGAGGGACACCTCAGCTGCTTCCGCCCTGAAAAGCCGGTAGAGAACTCTCATCAGAATGCACTCATTTGGGAGGAGGGCCTCAAAAAGCTGCCCCCAGGAAATGCAACACAGTTTGGAAGCGCACCTCGGGGGGGGGGGGGCAGATTACCATTAAAAT